>NC_084559.2:6492500-6725000 GCF_033978685.3 Nerophis lumbriciformis | reverse complement strand
ATAAAAATAATTTAAAAAAATAATAATATAATAGTAATAATATATATAATAATAATAATTATTATTATTATAATATAATAATAAAATAATAATAAAATAATAATAATAAATAATATTAATAATATGTATAGTATTATAATAACATAATATTAATAATAGTAATAAATAACTAATAAAAAATGCTGAAAATGCTAATATATAAAATTCCAAAAATACCATTACAACATCTGCATGAAAGAAATGCTGCAAGTTCATGGAACAGAACGGATGTAGTCCTGGCTACCAGGGGTGCAAACCTAATGGATGTCCCTCGTTAAAGACATCAGTATATAAAAATAAAATTAAAAAAATACAGTCGTGGTTTGCTTTTCATTATTTTTCTGTTCCAAAAGGTCGGATATAGACCGAATTGTACAAAAACCAAAACCAAACACAATTATTCCGTTCGAGAAACCCAAAAATATTAATGCAAAACAAATACCAAGGAAATAGTGAACAAATGACAAGCTCATAACGTACAAATGCTCCAACACCACAGCGGTATGCAACACATGCAATTCAAAATGATGCACACGTATTTGCCACATGTCACATAAACAATGCAGGATCGGAAAAAAATGCTGCAAATGCTAATGTAATAACAAATAAATAACTAATAAAAATAATAAATAAATAATAATAATAATATAATAGTAATAACATATATAATAATAATTATTATTATTATAATATTATAATAATAAATGATAAATAAATAAATTACAAAAATAAATAATAATAATTATATATATAGTATTATAATATTATACTAATATAATATTAATAATAGTAATAAATAACTAATAAAAAATGCTGCAAATGCTAATATATAAAATTCCAAAAATACCATTACAACAGCTGCATGAAAGAAATGCTGCAAGTTCATGGAACAGAACGGATGTAGTCCTGGCTACCAGGGCTGCAAACCTAATGGATGTCCCTCGTTAAAGACATCAGTATATAAAAATACAATTAAAAAAATACAGTCGTGGTTTGCTTTTCATTATTTTTCTGTTCCAAAAGGTCGGATATAGACCGAATTGTACAAAAACCAAAACCAAACACAATTATTCCGTTCGAGAAACCCAAAAATATTAATGCAAAACAAATACCAAGGAAATAGTGAACAAATGACAAGCTCATAACGTACAAATGCTCCAACACCACAGCGGTATGCAACACATGCAATTCAAAATGATGCACACGTATTTGCCACATGTCACATAAACAATGCAGGATCGGAAAAAAATGCTGCAAATGCTAATGTAATAACAAATAAATAACTAATAAAAATAATTAATAAATAATAATAATAATATAATAGTAATAACATATATAATAATAATTATTATTATTATAATATTATAATAATAAATGATAAATAAATAAATTACAAAAATAAATAATAATAATAATATATATAGTATTATAATATTATACTAATATAATATTAATAATAGTAATAAATAACTAATAAAAAATGCTGCAAATGCTAATATATAAAATTCCAAAAATACCATTACAACAGCTGCATGAAAGAAATGCTGCAAGTTCATGGAACAGAACGGATGTAGTCCTGGCTACCAGGGCTGCAAACCTAATGGATGTCCCTCGTTAAAGACATCAGTATATAAAAATACAATTAAAAAAATACAGTCGTGGTTTGCTTTTCATTATTTTTCTGTTCCAAAAGGTCGGATATAGACCGAATTGTACAAAAACCAAAACCAAACACAATTATTCCGTTCGAGAAACCCAAAAATATTAATGCAAAACAAATCTTATAGATGATGTTTTGATGTATTTTAAATGTAGAAAACAATGTGAAATACATACAAGGGAGAGGGGGGTGGAGCAGAAAAGAAAAGAAACGGCAGATCAACTGGTCTAAAAAGGGGGGCTAGAGTATACAAATGAGTTTTAAGATGGTACTTAAATGCTTCTACTGAGGTAGCATCTCTAACTGTTACCGGGAGGGCATTCCATAGTACTGGAGCCCAAATAGAAAACGCTCTTTAGCCCGCAGACTTTTTTTGGGCTCTGGGAATCACTAATAATTTTAATTTAATAAGTTTGAATGCATTTGCAGGAATGGAAAGCGTGGCCAAGGCTGGGAACGGAGATACGTGGTCCTTGATGGAACTAAAGTGTCCGTCTACGAGATAGAACCCAGAGAAGGTTACTACCTAAGTTTGCACCTGAATTTACCTTTTTGAAAGCTGCTGACTTCCCTTCCTTCCTTTGTGCTCGTGTGTTCACTCAGATGCAGTGAAGCCACTGGAGGAGTTTGACCTCTGCCTGTCTGACGGAGAGGTGGAGGTTCACGGAGCGGTGGGGGCCACTGAGCTACCCAACACGGCCAAGTCAGGTATTACACGGAACTAAACAAGTCAATGACTCCAATTCGGTTATGAATATGAATGTGATTCTGTTGTGTCAGATGTTCCGTATGTCCTGAAGCTAGAGTCTCGTTGTCATGCCCCTTGCTGGCCTGGACAGTCCATTTACTTCATGGCTCCCAGTTTCCCAGACAAGCAGCGCTGGGTGGCCGTCATGGAATCTGTGGTGGTCGGGGGGCGAGCTTCTCGAGAGAAAGCTGAGGCTGATGCAGTGAGTATACAAGTAATTGAATAGTGGTTGTACTTATTGTTGTACTCGAAAAACATATTCCTTGTATAACCTCTTCCTCCACCTGTCTGTTTTATTAACTGTCATTTTTCCCTCCCTTTTTTTGATCACTTAATCACCTTTTTTTGTCTTTCACATTTGTGTTGCTCTCCCGTCATTCCTTGCATTCATTATTAGTCGCCTAATGGGAATGTTTTATTGATTTGCTCGGTTTTTGCTCATTACATTGAGAATCTGTGTACACATAGGCTGCTGTGTCCAAAAGACAAATGGTTCTGTCTCCTCTGGTCCAGGTAGAAAGTACAGGACACCACAAGGCACTTGCACTTGCCTTCCTATTTAGGGATCGGTTGATTTGTCTGTTGCAACGTCACGCTCACTGTCCTCTGGCTGCAGTACTGTCATTTCTTGTTCAAACACATGAATACAATGAGATTTTTGAAAAGATATCTTAACTCTAAAAGCAATCGGAGAGCACAGACCTCCGCCAGCCCCTACCTCCCATTAGTTAAAGTTGTGACTCCAGACAGTAAGGGTGTAACGGTACACAAAAATTTTGGTTCGGTACATACCTCGGTTTAGAGGTCACGGTTCGGTTCATTTTCGGTACAGTAAGAAAACAACAAAATATAAATTTTATGGTTATTTATTTACCAAATTTGTAAACAATGGCTTTATCCTTTTAACATTGGGAACACTATAATAATTCTGCCCAAAAATAGAAATAGCTCTGTGTGATGGATGTGAGCCACCACTAGGCTGATGAGTGCAACAGCAGGCAGTCATGAATGCTATGGATAATAATAACATACATATACACACAGGGTTGATTGCCAGGGTTAATGTGGTCAACATATATAAAATAAAAACTAAATAAGATAAGGCTCAGAATGGTTTCTTAACAAAACATTTCTACATATAAAGTGCTTTTTTTTGATTGATTGATTGAGACTTTTATTAGTAGATTGCACAGTACAGTACATGTTCCGTACAATTGACCACTAAATGGTAACACCCGAATAAGTTTTTCAACTTGTTTAAATTGGGGTCCACGTTAATCAACATTAAACTGCCTCAAGTTGTTGCTCTGATTAAATAAAACAGGCATGTGATTTTTCCGTTTAAAGTCGGAATTCCGTCTTTTTTAATCTCGGGGGAAAAAAAATAATTATCTCCCGTTTTTCCGTTTTTTTTTCCGACCCTAAATCAAGATTCGAGAGGTAGTTTATATTACGCCGTAGTTGATTGGTCGATATGTTCCTTGTGACCAATCAGGACATCTGTTATGAATGATGACGTTAATAACGTCATCATTCATAATGGTTATTACCGCCATTTTCCATATGTAAACGATGTCGGTTCTCGAGAGAAAGGACGCTTTACGAGTAAAAGAAATTGATAAACATGTCAAAAATAAGTTTCGATGGGACTGAATGGAAAGGGAAATCACTGATACTGTTGGGAAGAAGGAAGTTACGACTTTGTTCGGTGATTTTATTCGGAAAATCGATCGTCCCGGAAAGGTTTTGTGCACGTGGTGTCATGATAATATTGACTATGGATCACGAGGTTTCAAGGCTTTGGAAGTACATGCGAAACGCCAAAAACATATGAAACAACTTGAAGTAAGGAAAACGAACTTTTCACTAGCTGGTACTTTTGGATGTCAACCGAAAGTGAGCAAACCTTACGGACTTCATCCTTTGTTTACATGGACAACTGCCGTAGACATCGAGAGGAAAGATCCACTCAAACAACCCACTTCAGTTTCAGACAGGGTTGTTAATAATGAGGTAAGCTAAAAAATATTTGCTTGCGAAATACGCATGTTTGTTTTAAATATTAACCAATTATTGCTTTGCGAAATATAAATGGGTTTTTCTAAAAATAAAAAGCCACGTGAAAATATATTATGAAATTACAGAAATTCAAAGAGTCGCATTATTGATTCTAGTTAACCATTTATTTGAAATAAATTTGCATATAATACTATTTTGTAATATTAAGTTCTTATGTAGTCTCTTGAAACAATATTGTCAGTGGTGTAACAATCTTGAAGGTAAATATTTTCACACTTGTTTCATGCAATATGTCAGTGTCCTCACATTATTATTATTTCCTATTTTCAAATATGAGTAAACAATACTAAACATGTTTAATTATTTTCATAAATTTATATCCTATATCCTGTAGATAATAACACTGATCAATGTGACACCTGTGGATGTGAAATGAACACAAGATATAAATATTAGTGACTAAATACTGTTGGGACTGAACCATATACAGTGATTCATTAGGATAATTGGGTTATGTATGTTCTATTAATGATGTTTTCATGTCTTTAAACACTAAAATATTTTCTTCAAATGGTGCTGTCTTTGTTCATTTTAGCAGGAGCTTCGGGGTCGTCGCCCCCCTTGACCCCCAGACCCCCGGAAATGTTTTCAGTCTTTTTCATTGTGGTCAAATCACATGCCTGATAAAATGACAAAACTTTTCTTCTACATATAAAAAGTGCAACATTAAACAGTTTCAAGTCAACTCGGCCTCAGGTTAACTCAGGAGAGGCTGCTTGAATGCGGTGTTTGCACGACGCTCGTCTTTCTCGTCGTTGAAGCGATGTTCACTTGGGGGCGGTGCTCCTTCAAACGGGTTAGCATGTTTGACGTGTTGCCAGAAGCATACCCTACCGCTGCTGAACAATGTCGGCAAACCGCTTTTGCTTTGTAGTCGTAGCCCGGTCGCTGCAAGCATGCCGTGTGTTGTGCCTCGGTGTGCATTGTTTACACAACGTGCGGTACGCTACTTAATATGTCTGTGTGGAAACTCGTTCGGTACACCTCCGAACCGAACCGAAACCCCCGTACCGAAACGGTTCAATACAAATACACGTACCGTTATACCCTTACCAGACAGTGATCTGGTTCACCCTTCCAAATATAATTACTTGTCCCTTATCCCATTTTTGACATTTACTGAAAAGTTTAATACAAATGTGCCCATTAAAGCTGTCTATAGCGGAATTAAAATAATCAGAGTCAACCCTCTTGTCAGTCATCCACTCTCGTTATCTCTTTGGGTGGAGGCTGGACCACTCGCATACGCACAGAGAGACTTGTAACGTAACGTTTTACAAGTGATCTGGATCACTTGTAATGACTCGGGACCCCTATTCTCTCATGTGCTTAAGTGGAAAAAACTGCGCAGTTGCGTGGATTTCAGCCTCGCAGAATTCTCTCCTTAGAGTACGGTAATAAGTCCGTCACCACGCGTCTTCATCCAAGAGTTGCCTTCTGGATGGAGCAACCCTGAAATGTGGGTGGTTCCTGTCAAATCTGGCTTTTCCCATCGACTTAAGTAGTTTTGCCCCTATGCGCTCCCCCCAATACAAACATTGGTACCGCTTTATTATGGGGAACATATTCTAAGTAAGAAAGAGTTAATTTAGAGTTATTTGTACACGAGAGGAACATATTGTAAGTAACAAAGATGTAGCGGGGGGTGTATATTGTAGCGTCCCGGGAGAGTCAGTGCTGCTGGGTATTTGTTCTGTTGTGTTTATGTTGTGTTACGGTGCGAATGTTCTCCCGAAATGTGTTTTTCATTCTTGTTTGGTGTGGGTTCACAATGAGGCGCATATTTGTAACAGTGTTAAAGTTGTTTATACGGCCACCCTCAGTGTGATCTGTAAGTTAAAGTTAAAGTACCAATGATTGTCACACACACACACTAGGTGTGGCGAAATTATTCTCTGCATTTGACCCATCACTCTTGATCACCCTCTGGGAGGTGAGGGGAGCAGTGGGCAGCAGCGGTGGCCGCACCCGGGAATCATTTTTGGTGATTTAACCCCCAATTCCAACCCTTGATGCTGAGTGCCAAGCAGGGAGGTAATGGGTCCCATTTTTATAGTCTTTGGTGTGACTCGGCCGGGGTTTGAACTCACAACCTATCCATCTCAGGGCGGACACTCTAACCACTAGGCCACTGAGTAGGTTATGTATGGCTGTTGACCAAGTATGCTTGCATTCACTTGTGTGTGTGAAAAGCCGTAGGTATTATGTGATGGACCGGCACGCAAAGGCAGTGCCTTTAAGGCTTAATGGCGCTCTGTACTTCTCCCTACGTCCGTGTACACAGCGGCATTTTAAAAAGTCATACATTTTACTTTTTGAAATTGATACCGATCATTTCCGATATTTCATTTTAAAGCAGCCCGATATTATCGGACATCTCTTTTTTTTTTTTGTGTGTCATGTCCAGATTCTCAGGCAAATCATATAGTTGATGTAGATGCCCATGTCGGCTGTTCAGATTTACTTTACAAAAGAGAAGTGTAGGATACTTCTCTTGTTGCCTTATTTGTATTTGACTTTATTAAATGTATTTATATTATCATTTAGTGCAGCCGGGCCGGAGCAGGAGGGGATAGAAAGAGAAAAAAAAGAAGACAGAGGGGGAAATTGTGGGGACAAGAGGGGGATTAGACAGAGAGACAAAAACAACAACAGCAAACAACAACAACAACAATAGAGCAACATCAGCAAATACGACATGTACAAATATGATGGTAAAAGTAATAGCAAATAAGCAGTTAGCGAAAAATAAAAAATAATACAGAAATGACAATGAGCATTATTACACTACAAATGGATCAATACAAATACCAATAGAAATAGCGCTATTGATAATGAACAATACCAATAATTTACCTTTATTATCAACAATACAGTTGTTTAAATGCAACAATACATATACGTAATGATAACTTGAGATACGAAAGAATGCAGAAAAATGGAGGGGGAGAAAGAGAAGCAACCTACATTAACCTTGTAGATTGTTATAGTCACAATAGGTTAAGCTTTGTCAGTGTGCCATGTGTTACACCCAGTTTACCCTAGGGCAACAACGTTAATATATGTTTGATGAAACGTGATTATGTGCATGAGTGTAAGTATGCATATGTACTTGTATATGTACAGAATGTGTATATGTGTTTGTACAATGAATGTATATGTACAGAATGTGTA
Organism: Nerophis lumbriciformis; assembly: GCF_033978685.3. Lineage (NCBI taxonomy): Eukaryota > Metazoa > Chordata > Actinopteri > Syngnathiformes > Syngnathidae > Nerophis > Nerophis lumbriciformis. The sequence goes on along the minus strand of NC_084559.2, from coordinate 6,717,300 downwards.
TATGTGTTTGTACAATGAATGTATATGTACAGAATGTGTATATGTGTTTGTACAGTGAATGTATATGTACAGTATGTGTATGTGTATGTTTGTATATTGAATGTGCGTGTGGATGTACGAACTTTAGGTAGGTAAATATGTACTGTATTTGTGTATGTATGTGGGAGCGTAGGTACCTATGTACGTATGTGAGCATATGTGAATTTGTATGTACAATACATTCGACTCCCAGAGTGCGTGGGAGCCAGAGCACGGCCCCATCACCCCCGAGAGCCCAACCCACAAACAGTAGGCGTGGTACTTTTTGAAATCGATACCGATCATTTCCGATATTACATTTTAAAGCAGCCCGATATTATCGGACATCTCTAAGTCCCACTCCTTAATGCTTCGGTCACATGCAAAAGGCAAAAATACAGGGGGACCTACTGTACGCACTATGCATGTGGGTTGGGCCTGTCCACAGTCTGGATGGGAGAATACAAATAAGAGAACGATAAAAAAAACACTTAAGCACAAATAGATGAATGATCTTGTTCATTATCTCATTTCCTGAAAGTTTGATGAAAATCTACTCTTTGAGCTATCAATAGTGGAATGAAAGACACAGAGTGAACCCTCTTGCCAGTCTCTACTCTTTGTTTCCGTGGGGCTGCTAACATACACACACACACACAGAAGTTGAACTGACAAATGATCAGGATCAATTGTCAGTTGTTCCTCATCCATTTCTGACATTTCCTAAAACATTTCATCAAAATCTTCCCATAACTCTTTGAGTTATATTGCTCACTATCAAACAATCAGAGGCGGAGGTTAACACACGTCAATGTCATCGTTTCCTGGGAGGGACTCTAGCAGATTGTGGGGGTTCATACTGTTTAACATGTTTGTTTTTCTTTGACCCTGTTCTTCACTCACTTTAGTTGCATGTTGTCTTCACAAGTGGAGCCTTAAAAATGGCAGGTTTTTCTTAACGTGTGAAATGATTTTACTGTCTGAGTATACAGTATAAACCAGGTTAGTGCATACGGGCTGGGCAGGTGAGGCATAGCTTCACTGGTTTTGATGACAAATTTAAAAAAGGGATAAAAATTCATGAAGTGAATAAAAATTTGTGCTTTCAAATTATTATTTTTTTTAAATACGATTATTCACACTTTTAAATTTGTATTATAATCACAGATTATCACTTGCATAATTTAATTAGTATAAACATCGATAAAGCATATGAAATTACTTATTTTGTTTTTAAAAAAACTCCAAAAGTGCCTTATAAACTGTATACTGTATACTATAGCTGTGTCTCAATTCGGCGGCTGCATCCAACGCACTGCGCATGTGTGAGGTGCTGATGTCATCGCGGTACCCGAAGGCTGTGCCAAATCAAAAAAAGTTCTAAGGGTCATTAAAAATTCGGCCGACAAATGTGTCCTTTTCTCCCATTAGCAGAAAGTGTGCATCCTTGTACACTTTGCGTCCTTTCTTATCCCGAGATCCTTTGCGCACTCACTCTAAAAACATGCTTTCAACATGGCGGTGCTATGCGGAGCGGAAAGAGCGACTTTAAAATGTAAGTATAGCTTTATTTATACATTTAAAACAGATATTAAAAGCAGACATCTAGTTGGGGTGTTGGTAGTGATATACATTTGTGTTCAAATCATACTTGCCAACCTTGAGACCTCGAATTCGGGAGATTGGGGGGGGTTTGAGGTGGGCGGGGTTAAGGGGGAGGACTATATTTATAGCTAGAATTCACTGAAATTCAAGTATTTCTTATATATACATATATATATATATATATATATATATATATATATATATATATATATATATATATATATATATATATATAAATAAAACAATTTCAGTGTTAATTTATTTACACATACACACATAACACTCCTCTACTCATTGTTGTATTTGAAAGTGCAATGCTTTGCAGCCAGTAGCACAGCCTTTGAAGGAGCATAGGTATGGGCAGCATCTGTGAGATTTAATTTGCAGGAAAGGATTGAGTTTAGGGTTGAATTGTCCATCCTCGTTCTATTCTCTGTCACTCGTCGTCGCCATGACTGCCTCTTCTTCGTTCTTCTGCTTCGTCTCCTTCTTGTTGTGTGTGTGCAGTTGTGCACTCTCCAAAAGCCGTAGATGTTATAACGTGACTGGGCCAGCACGCTGTTTACAGTATATGACGGAAAAGCGGACGTGACGACAGGCTGTCCTCACTCAGGTCCCGGACCTGGAGGGGGGGGTGCCTTAAGTCCGGCTGGAAATCGGGAGAAATTCGGGAGAATGGTTGTGCCGGGAGATTTTCGGGAGAAGCACTGAAATTCGGGAGTCTCCCGGAAAATTCGGTAGGGTTGGCAAGTATGGTTCAAATACGAGACCTCCGTGCTCTCTGCGCCTCTTTTTCCCCCAAGGGAGAGACATAATTCCGGCCATTGCAGACAGCTTGGTCCCTGGAGCTTTTTTTCAATGTTTCGAAGTAAAGCCGGACTACTTTTAAATAATATTTTTAGACAGCAAGAAGTTGATTTAATTATGTCATAATAATGTGTGTCCAGAATAATGAAGTATTGTAAATGTATGAATCAATGTACTGTTATTGCGTTTTTTTTGTCTTTACTTCTATTAATGATTATTGTGAACTTGTGTTTAACTTTTCTGGGGGTTTTTTTTTGTTTCTTTGCTTTTTTTTTGCTTTGCAGAATAATCAAGAAGGACTTGGACGACAAAAGAGCAAAAAGAAATGACACAAAACACGTATATACCAGTTTGGATGATCATTTAAAAGCATTTTTATAACCTGTATACATAAATAAACTCGTTCTGTAACTGTAGTTGTGTTGTGATTAATTTCCTCTGCCTTCTTTGCAAATAACTATATGATAAGAATAATATTATGCTATCCCAATATTTAATATTATTGGCTATAATGCAACCAATTTGACCCAATTAGAAAACTCATACTTGCCAACCCTCCCAATTTTTCCGGGAGACTCCCGAATTTCAGTGGCCCTCCCAAAAATCTCCCAGGTCAACCATTCTCCCGAATTTTTCCCGATTTTCACCCGGACAACAATATTAAGGGCGTGCTGTGATGGCACTGCCTTTAGCGACCGCTTTTTCGCCATACAAACGGCATGCCGGCCCAGTCACATGTTGTATGCGGCTTCTGCATCCACACGAAAGTGACTGCAAGACATACTTGATCAACAGCCATACAGGTCACACTGAGGGTGGCCGTATAAACAACTTTAACACTGTTACAAATATGCGCCACACTGTGAACCCACACCAAACAAGAATGCCAAACACATTTCGGTAGAACATCCGCACCGTAACACAACATAAACACAACAGAACAAATACCCAGAATCCCCCCCCCTCAATCTCCCGAATTCGAAGGTCTCAAGGTTGGCAAGTATGAGAAAACTACATCAATTGTGAATCACATGTTAAAAAAGTAACTGCTGTGCTAAATAAGATTGTGTGCTGTATGGATGGAACGTGAGGGCACTTTCTGGGACATCTTCTGGATTGTCTGCGTGCCACTGCTGGAGGACTCTCGCCAGGACCTAAGCTTCGTCGACCGCATGGGCCGGGTCCTTGGAAGGATGCAGCCCCTGACTTGAGACACAGCTTATGACTCTTGACTCTGAGCTCACCTTTACTTTTACTCTAACCCTTCCTCCTGTTGTGATCCTCAATGGCAAACCCTAACTTCTAACCCTCTGTCACAACCCCTAACTCTGTCACAACGTCCTAATCCTAAACCTAAACCTTTGTAGCAACTTCCTAACCCAACTAACCCAAAATGTAACAACATTCCCATCTCTAACCTGACTATACTAAACCTATTTATGTCCATTTAGAAACTTCTTGGAAACTCTCTCCTGAAGTTGGAAGGAGACGACCGCCTTGATATCAACTGCACGCTTCCACTTACAGATCAGGTGCGATAACTCACATCTTGGAACACATTAAATGGCCCTCTTGATAACGACGTGCTCCTGGCTGTGATTACAGATAGTTCTGGTGGGCTCGGAAGAGGGGCTGTATGCCTTAAATGTGATCAAAAACTCCCTGACTCATATCCCTGGTTTGGGATCAGTCTTTCAGATCCACATCATCAAGGAGCTTGAAAAATTGCTGATGATTGTTGGTAGGAACTCGAAGCCTCTGTCTGTTAGGATGTGGACACTGAACTTTGCATCAGTTGGTTTGTAATATGTATATGTGTGTGTGTTGCAGGGGACGAGAGGGCCTTATGCCTGCTGGAGATCAAGAGAGTCAAACAGTCTTTGGCCCAATGCCACCTGCCCACTCAGTCCGAGCTGGCTGCGTACATCTTCGAGACGGTGAAAGGATGCCATTTGTTTGCTGCTGGGAGAGTAGGTCGTCTTGAGAAGAGTACATGTGATGGAACAATGTGATTGGAAGACTTGGATGTCTCTGTGTTGTCTTCACAGATTGACAACGGGTCCTGTATCTGTGCTGCAATGCCAAATAAGATCACTATTCTACGCTACAATGACAACCTCAGCAAATACTGCATTCGCAAGGTGATTTGTCCCATTGCTCGTATACGTTACACCCGACACTTGAGTAATATATAATACCAGTGGTGTGCCGTCAGGGCCAGCAAGGCCTTCTCTGCTGGCCTAATATAACCAGAAACCATGATCATAATTAAAGATACAATTATTGTCGAGGCGGCTGATTGGAGCTGTGGCCGCAAGGTAGGTGGTGCTTGTCGTGGCGGTAATCCTAGAACCCGTTGGTGGACACCGGCGGTGAGGGATGCCGTCAAGCTGAAGAAGGAGTCCTATCGGGTTCTTTTGGCTCATAGGACTCCTGAGGCAGCGGACAGGTACCGACAGGCCAAGCGGTGTGCGGCTTCAGCAGTCGCAGAGGCAAAAACTCGGACATGGGAGGAGTTCGGGGAAGCCATGGAAAACGACTTCCGGACGGCTTCGAAGCAATTCTGGACCACCATCCGCCGCCTCAGGAAGGGGAAGCAGTGCACTATCAACACCGTGTATGACGAGGATGGTGTTCTTCTGACCTCGACTGCGGATGTTGTGGATCGGTGGAGGGAATACTTCGAAGACCTCCTCAATCCCACCAACACGTCTTCCTATGAGGAAGTCTGTGGTGGGCTCTCCTATTTCTGGGGCTGAGGTTGCTGAGGTAGTTAAAAAGCTCCTCGGTGGCAAGGCCCCGGCCGGGGGTAGATGAGATCCGCCCAGAGTTCCTTAAGGCTCTGGATGCTGTGGGGCTGTCTTGGTTGACAAGACTCTGCAGCATCGCGTGGACATCGGGGGCGGTACCTCTGGATTGGCAGACCGGGGTGGTGGTTCCTCTCTTTAAGAAGGGGAACCGGAGGGTGTGTTCTAACTATCGTGGGATCACACTCCTCAGCCTTCCCGGTAAGGTCTATTCAGGTGTACTGGAGAGGAGGCTACGCCGGATAGTCGAACCTCGGATTCAGGAGGAACAGTGTGGTTTTTGTCCTGGTCGTGGAACTGTGGACCAGCTCTATACTCTCGGCAGGATGGATGGATGGAATTATTTTGTTTAATTTACTTTCCCTAAATATCCAAAAGTATTCATATTCTCTTCATGTCATATTATGCTCATTCCAGTGCTGTTGTTTTTAGTTTTAGTTTGTATCCAATTAGAATTCAGCTATCTTATGTTGCCATGCTGTACCAAATCTGCCAGAGGCCTTCAGATTCAGCAATGCAGGCGTCCGTGCACTGTAAGTGAACGGGGACATACAGTTGATAGACAGTTGCAATAGCCAATCAGATCACGAATTGTTGTCAGTAAGGCCTTTTAGATGGCCTCACGTTGAACGTGACATTTACGTGGCCTGTGATTGGATACTCATCGGGACCGTGAGCGGATAAATTTGAGAAGACAGAGTTGAGAGACAGTTGTGATAGCCAATTAGATCAAATCAAATCAAATCAACTTTATTTATAAAGCACATTTAAAATTTACCACAGGGGTAGCCAAATGGGCAGGTTAAAAGATAATACGAGTACCGAGCAAACACAACACAACACAAACAGAACACAATAAAAAATAAATAAATAAAATAGAATAAATAAAAACATAAAAACAGGTTCACAGCAGGTGTATTATGGGGCGCCATTGCAGGATGGATATCACTCAGTGTTAAAAGCCACGGAATAAAAGTGTGTTTTTAAGACAGATTTAAAAACAGGAAGAGAGGAGGCTTGTCTAATACTCAGAGGTAGGTCGTTCCAGAGCTTGGGAGCAGCAGCGGCGAAAGCTCTGTCACCTCTAAGCTTCAGCCTTTTGTCAGGGATTGCAAGTTGTAGACAGTAGCTGTTCTGTTACAACTATCCATCCATCCATTTACTACCGCTTGTCCCTTGGTCGTGGAGGGTGCTGGAGCCTATCTCAGCTGCATTCGGGCGGAAGGCGGGGTACACCCTGGACAAGTCGCCACCTCATCAACTAAAAGTTGTAAACTCTTGTTGTTAAAGTGCGTCATGCTTGTCGATTAATTAACATTGTTACATGTGTATTTGTCGCCATCATGTGGTCAGGGCAGTTAGTATATCTTGGGGAATTGTGTACTTTGAATCAAACTTTATTGACCGGAAGTTGCATAAGCCAAGCAGAGAAATTTACGGTACTGTATTTTTCGGAGTATAAGTCGCACCGGAGTATAAGTCGCACCTGCCGAAAATGCATAATAAAGAAGGAAAAAAACATATATAAGTCGCATTTTTGGGGGAAATGTATTTGATAAAAGCCAACACCAAGAATAGACATTTGAAAGGCAATTTAAAATAAATAAAGAATAGTGAACAACAGGCTGAATAAGTGTACGTTATATGAGGCATAAATAACCAACTGAGAACGTGCCTGGTATGTTAACATAACATATTATGGTAAGAGTCATTCAAATAACTATAACATATAGAACATGCTATACGTTTACCAAACAATCTGTCACTCCTAATCGCTAAATCCCATGAAATCTTATACGTCTAGTCTCTTACGTGAATGAGATAAATAATAATATTTGATATTTTACGGTAATGTGTTAATAATTTCACACATAAGTCGCTCCTGAGTATAAGTCGCAACCCCGGCCAAACTATGAAAAAAACTGCGACTTATAGTCCGAAAAATACGGTATATGTTTTAATTGCTGATGCGTTTTAATTGATTTTTAAATGCGCCAGAAAATAACCCGTTTTGTATACTGTTGATGTGGTTCAATGCAAAGTAGTGCGTAAATGTGTTCCTGTATAGTATTTCTCCAGCAATGGTCATGTGGAGACATCAATTATGGTATTTTGAGAGGTAATCATTGAAGTTGGACATCACTGAAGGCCTAGGTGGGAAACGCACGGCCCGCCACTGTATAATACACTCTTGAACAAAATATTTCGACCGCTGGATTGTAAAATTGTAAGTTGCATGCTTATTTGGCAGCTGACTATGTGAATATGGCAGGAATAATTCAAAGGGTATTTCCAATAACTTTTAGATTATGTATCTTAAAAGCGCATGAAATTTAGCATTTTGGCCTATTGTCCACAAGCAAACTTAAATGGAGTTTCTAAATTCTGGTTCAGTGTTTTTATGTGAACAAGTTTTTAATTTGTGACATAAACTTATGTTTTTCAACCTTATTAATGAACAGAACATGGAGTTGTCGGTTTCTTTTGTATAAGAGAAGCCTTATAACACACACGGGCAAGTAACAGATTAGTTTATGTTGTTTCCTGGGCTCTATGTTACGGAGCACCTAAAGGGACATGGATGTTTTGCGAGATCTCGCAATACTTTTTGCGAGATCTCGCAAAATATTTTTTTCCTATGTCAGTGAACCGGAAGTAAAACAGACACAGCGATGGTGAACCGGAAGCGAAACAGACACAGCGATGGAGGAGCGGGAGCCTACCCATCATCTGTGCTATGTTGTGGGACCATAATACGATTTGATGTCTTTATATATTAGGCCAATACTAAAATAGAAATCAGTAAACTTCTCCAACGGATGATGGGTAGGCTCCTCCATCGCCTTGTCTGTTTAATTTCCAGTTCACCATCGCTGTGTCTGTTTTACTTCCGGTTCACTGACATAGGAAAAAAATATTTTGCGAGATCTCGCAAAACATTTTTTTCCCTCCATGTCCCTTTTAGGGTCTCCGTACTGTGTACGGGTGTGCTGGTTTTAAAGATAATTAATATAATATATGTCCAGGGTGTACCCCGCCTTCCGCAAGAATGCAGCTGAGATAGGCTCCAGCACCCCCGCGACCCCGAGAGGGACAAGCGGTAGAAAACGGATGGATGGATATGACAATATTCATGAAAATATGTTTTTGAATGCCATCAAGTCAGCTGTGGTTGCTTGTTCGTGCTTCTGGTTGGACAAACTATGCATGACAGCCAGTGAAGGTGTTTTAATGTGGACCAAGACTGTTTTGAAACTACACTTGTGTGCATGTACAGATGTTTTAACATTGCAGGGACCTATTTGAAAACATCTGTTTGTGTATAGACTTGGAGACAAGACACACATTGATGAGTGCATAAAGAATCATCACGAGATGACAATGTTACACCACATTTCATCTGAATGTAGTTTACCCAAATCAGGTTGTAATTTGTTGTGCTGGTTGGGGATGTCTTCTAAGTGCCTCTTTTTAGCTATTCATGTCCTAAGTCACTCGTTGACTTTGCTGTTGACAAAGGTTTTGTTGTTCATCTACACACCTCACACATCTCATCATGCAGCATTCAAATCAAGCATACTTTTGATCTCCCAGGAGATTGAAACCCTGGAGCCTTGCAGCTGCATCCACCTGACCAGCTACAGCATCATCATTGGAACCAACAAGTTTTACGAGATCGAGATGAAGCAGTTTGTGCTTGAGGGTGAGCTAATCATCTTATTCTGGCACTTTCCCCAATCTTGACTGTAAGTGCAATGTCACATTTATACCGTTTGTCGCTACTGACATACAGTACAGTGTGTGATGATGCATTTGAACTGTTTTTGAACAGTCAGATGGTCTCATTGCTTGTACAGGGGTTACCTTTTACCAGTAAATTTGCAGCAGCTCAGCTCTACAACACAGGAAATGCTTACATTTAATTTGACGTTATTGTCAGTAATATCAATGTCCTTATGTTACCCACAAGATTCGGTCGCTCACTTTTCCGTTCTGCATGGGACTCGAACCGAAGTCGTCCGCGAGCGTGCTGACTACTGAGTTCAAAGCACTGCACTGCTCTTGAGGTTGGCAGTGAATGAGGTTTACCAATTGCCACACTGGCTGGCCTCCGTTACACTTAGACAGATTTGTTAATGGACATTCCAATTCTTGCCGTTCCCCGTGCATTGCGACCAGTTCTATAGAGCTCTCCACTCCTGCAATCATTCCTTAGTAGGTCAGCGTACGGTGGCATTGGGCCTCCTTTTGGTCGGTGCCCGTGTGTTGGCTCTGTGGAGAATGCATATATGTTTAAGAGTTCTTTCTGTATTCATAGTCATGTTTGAAGTAGCTAGTGTTTTTCTATTTGTATTATTTCTATTTTTTATCTTATGTCCGCAAGTAAACTATGTGTGTTACCTTGAAGGCTTGCACTGTAAGAGATGGAATACTCCCTTTTGTCATATCTGTAGTAGAACAATGAGGCTGTGTTCCTTTCCGGACAGGTGGGGGCTTTCTTCATGTGCAAGAAGTTGGCTCTTCCGTTTGAGTGTTAGATCGATACGAGGAGCCGATATGAATGTATTGGTTTGGCTGATCTCCTGAAGCTTGAGTAAAACTTGATAATATTCCTATTCTGTCTTGATGGTCCTTCTTACTCTGCATATATGTCATCTGAAAGAACTTGGGATTGACCAGTGACTTTACTTCCCTAGGAGGGAAGTCTGGTCAGACGCAACGTCTCCCAGAGCCATACGTGCTTGCAAGAAGTTCTGGTTGTTTGTGGCAGTGACTTGCAAATGTCATCCTTCTGGATTCCACTTTGTCACTCAGCCTTGGCAGACCCTCATACAGATACTAGTTGGTAACATGCTTGTTCTGTCACGCTTGGTGATACCCTCAAAGAGGCTAGCGGATCCCAAGACGCAAAACACAGGCAGGAGCAAGAACAAAAAGGTTTTTTATTGCTCAAGACAGGGATAACGAGCAACACTTAAGTGGATAACAAAAAAACTACGGTGCATAAAAAAGGGGAACAAAAGATTGCACTGCGAAAAAGACTGCAACAGGTAAAATACAAAATCAAGAACAGGGTGAGTACCTGAGCCGAGAGGAAGACAGGAAGACGAAAGGTCGTACAGGAACTGGAATTGAGGAGAAGAATCCAGAGCATGAATCAGAGGTCCTGTGTCACGAAGAGTAATCAGCCAGTGCCTTCCTACCCCTACAGGTGTGGTTAAACAGGCCAGTTAATTATGCATACCTGCAGCAATTATGCCCCAACAAAGAAAAACATAAGACACTAAGGAAAAACCAATTAACTGCTCCCGACACTGAACATCAAAATGGTCTTACCAGCCAAACAAAAGGTGACAAAACAAGTGGATGGAAATTGGTGTCACAATAGCGTGTGACATGTTCTGGTTGATGTTCAGTACCACACACAGCATCCTGGTGTAGTATCCATCCGGAGACTTTAGAAGAGTGGGTTTCAGAGCCATAGAGGAGCAAGCTTGGAAAAAGCTAATCTTGATGTGTCGAGAGAGATTGGATTTTCTCACACTTGACATGCCATTCAGAGCTCTCAATGGCAACACCTTTGTCACCTCAATGTCCTGTTCTGATAAATTGACCTAAGAACCTAGGTACTTGAAGTCGCTGGCTTCTGCCGGAAAATTACCTCCTTCTTGAGTTGGATGGTCCAGCGGGGTGTTTGAAGGATCCAAATTTTCTTTGCCTACAGTCTGAGACATTCTGCCCCCACTCTGTTAAAGAGCTCTTTAACCTGTTCTACTAGTCAGAAAACAGACAGATGTCCGTTGTTATGTTAACTATTGTTACGTTCCCAGATGGCTCAGAGTCTAGGGATCGTAGGGGAACATAAGGTTTGTCATCATCAAGAATGTGTTTAGGAAAAGTCAGGACAGGCATCTCAAAATATATAGTTCAACTATAAATCACCATTTTTCCACTTCAAAGTAATCCCCCTGGAGTCTGGAGAACTGTCCCAGCTTTCTCTGCTACATCTTTGCTTACTCCTTGAAGGATTCTTCCATAATACTCCGCAGCTTCGTCGTCGTGATCTTCTTGTCTTCATCCACATCTTTAAAAGTGGTCCCCTAGATAACCCTCCGTAACCTTGGGGGAAATAAAAAATGACACCGAGCCAGGTCAGGTGAGTAGTGAAGTTGCTCAAGCAAGGCTATGTTCTTTCAGACAGGAACTGTTGAAGGCTCTGGGCATCGTGAAGAGGCGCCTTGTCATGGTGAATCAGCCAAAAGTTGTCCTGCCACAACTCTCGCCTCTTCTCGCGCACTGAACAAAGCTAACGCTGCAGGACCACTTTCTGGTGCTCGTTAGTCGTCTTGACCTGTGCCAAGAAATCACAATGCCCCTCATATCGAAAAACACTACAGAGTCACCATCAACAGCCTTGGAACTTTTCTGACTCACCTCGTATGTAAAACAGTGAGGTCCAAAGTGCCGCCTGGGGTGTTTTGCCAAAACCAAAAATGTGGAATGTGACTAGAAAAAGTTTCAATGTTGAATATTATATCATACCACATTAATAACACAAGGCAATATATTTGATTACTTGGCATAACTTGACATACACTGGATTTGTGGCACTGTTGATCATCAATACAAAGGTTTAAAATGTTGTTGTCAGGTTCAAACACTGATGACATCTATTAAACAAGACAAGAGGCAAGGAATTAAACAGAGACAGAATTCAATTTTGGACTCAATTGAGGAGAGTACCCTTGTACAGTATCTCAGCACACTCTGGCGAAAGATTGTACTCCTTCTTTATTTGACTTTCTCCGACCACATGACCACAGCTGCTTCCAGAGGGAAGTGGGTCGTAAACAGCGTTGCCTTTGGTTACCGAACAGTTCAAAAGAAGAGGTCACAAAATAGTTCAAAAAGACGTTCGTAAAACAGTTCATAAAGGAGGTTCAAGAAGAGGTCGGCTGGAGGGGAGTCTGGTCCTGCTTCCTCTCCGCTTTGAAGTCCTTGGGTTAGAACAATATCTTTCTGTTGATTACCATACATGAAAGAAAACAGAACACATTCATTTTGCTTCCCCCCCTACACAGTGGAGTTTTACGAGCCTTACTCTTGGTAGGTTCTTTTTGTCTTGGGAACTCAAATGTAACACAAAGTTTTTGTGATAACTTAGAAACAATTATTCTAACAGTTGTGCATTTTGAAACCTTTCTTGATGTAAACAGTTTGTACACCCCCGCTGAAACCCTTTATATAGATGCAGTGTATGTTTATTAAAGAAGGTGTAACTGAACTACAACCGAATCTGCTATTTGACGCACATCCTGTGTTTGATCCGCTACAGAGTTCTTGGACAAGAACGACATGTCGCTGGCTTCAGCGGTATTTGCTGCCTCGTCTCACACTTTCCCTATCGCCATCATGCAGGTGGCCAGCAGCATGCACAAGGAGGAGTACCTGCTATGTTTTCATGGTGGGTGCACACAGCTACAGCAACACTACGCTTTGTAGTCAACTCATACATAAATACGGTGGCACCTGTTTATGTCCACAACATGTCTTAGTCCAGGGGTTCTTAACCGTTTTGACCTCGGGGCCTAACTTTTTCACTACAGAGCGGTCCGGGGCACACTCAAATATTAACATTGGATTGATAATCTTACCCTTATTTTTAATCAAGTTAAATAATGAAATCAAACCTATTCACAGTTTACAACCATGTCAAGTTATATGACAGCTTGTGTTAGTCACAATGATTATTTTTATTTGACACATGAATCTTAGGCTTAGGTCAGGCTGATTAGAAAATTAAGTACTTATCAAATACACAAAGATAGGACTCAAGAATAACTGACAAAAAAGTAAAATACAATTATGTTGTGCTAAAAGACATAAACAAAATAACAATAAATACGTTTCTTAGCTGAACTCTCAATAAAATAATTTGCAAATGAAAACACAGCTTCACCATTTTAGTCATAATTATGGCTAACAACGCTAGCTTGATTACATTATGATAGCACATACAAATATGCTTGAAAAGACTCCTGCAGACATCACACATCAAGTATGAATTGTTTTAGTTATAATGTAAAACTTACAACTGTTGCTTGGAGTGATGAATAAAGAATCCTTTCGAGTAGAAACGCTATGGACGGCTATACTGTGATGATCCGTTACCCGGATCTTGTTTTGTTTAAGTTTAGGATTCCCTTAGTTCTGTTTCAGCACCCCTGTTTTTGTGTTCCTTGTTGCCATGGGTGCAGATTATGTTCACTTGTCTCTGATTAGTGGTCGGGACGCTCACCTGGTCACGGTCACTAATCAGAGAGCTATTTATTCCTGCCTCTCGCCACACCCTGTCTGGCTGTTTTGTTTACTTCCCGTTTACTTTGGTTATGTTTGCTTCTTGTTGCTAAGTTTATATTTTGCTTCCTGTGCCGTAGGCACATTCCTGTTTTTGTATTCTTGCCTTGTTATGGTAATAAACCATTTTTCCTACCTGCACGCTGCTTCTGAACGTCCAGCTGCATCTTGGGGAAACGACCAGCGCATAACCATGCGACCCCGTCGTAACATATACGTCCGGTTCAAGACACAACACAGGAAGTACATTTTGCACCGGCAGTGAGCGAACTTATCCAAAAGATAAGATAAGATAATAACACACCATTTCAATGTCTCCATCGGTGTAATATGAAGACTGTTTGTTGAATACAAAACATTATGACCTTTAGCGAAGAAAGATCCATAAATTAGCCGCACAGTTTTATAAACCGCAGGATTCAAAGCATGGGAAAAAGTAGCGGCTTATAGTCCGAAAAATACAGTAGTCAATATGTAATGTGTACTGTATAAATCTCTAAATCCACTATATATTTTGGACTTGACTCCACTTAACTCCCAACATCGCAACATTTTGTCATCTTCCAGAGTTTGGAGTGTTTGTGGACACGTATGGGCGAAGGAGCCGCACCGAGGACATCAAGTGGAGTCACCTGCCTTTGTCCTTTGGTAAATGCAACGAATGAACCCATGTTGTTGAATGTAGAGCAGTACTTGACTATGTTCTGTGGTGCAGCCTACAGAGAGCCCTATTTGTTTGTCACCTACTTCAACTCACTGGATGTCATTGAGGTTCAGGGACACTCTGCTTTGAGGTGAGTGCCAGTGGACACCAAATCCCATTTAACATCACTTGGAGTAGGGCTGCCCAAACCTTTAGGCCGCATACGGAAAAGCTTGAAATGATGTAAGGGTCACTTTATCACATTTTGTACGTATTGGGCCTGGTCTACTCAGATCCAAATAACAAGTGCTAAAGAGTGTGTGGAAACAAACAAATTGAGTGTATCATTAGTGGGCGTGTTGCGGCTTTGTGTGTAACAAGTGCCTATTTAAATGGCATTTTTGTGTGTATACCGGCTGTCACCATGGAGACACTTATTTCCCTCTACATTTATGGCATCATGTGGTCCGGCCTGAAGTGTTTCGTCATGTTGTTGACATGCGGCATACAAATATGTACAGTATGTATCACCTTTTCTTGGTTATATTGAAGGGAGAACAGAACATCTTTTTAGCACACTGAAGGTGTGCTCTGGGAGGTGCTGCTGTTTAATGCATATTTTTTTCCTATAGGGAATATGTTGGTAATAATATATCTCCTATATGAAACGCAACCCTACATCAAAATTAATCAATTGAATTAGTTTTAATTAGAGATGTCCGATAATATCGGACTGCCGATATTATCTGCCGATAAATGCTTTAAAATGTGATATCGGAAATTATCGGTTTCAAAAAGTAAAATGTATGACTTTTTAAAACGGCGCTGTGTACACGGACGTAGGGAGAAGTACAGAGCGCCAATAAACCTTAAAGGCACTGCCTTTGCGTGCCGGGCCAGTCACATAATATCTACGGCTTTTCACACACACAAGTGAATGCAATGCATACTTGGTCAACAGCCATACAGGTCACACTGAGGGTGGCCGTATAAACAACTTTAACACTGTTACAAATATGCGCCACACTGTGAACCCACACCAAACAAGAATGACAAACACATTTCGGGAGAACATCCGCACCGTAACACAACATAAACACAACAGAACAAATACCCAGAATCCCCTGCAGCACTAACTCTTCCGGGACGCTACAATATACACCCCCCGCTACCCCCTACCCCGCCCACCTCAACCTCCTCATGCTCTCTCAGGGAGAGCATGTCCCAAATTCTAAGCTGCTGTTTTGAGGCATGTTAAAAAAAAATAATGCACTTTGTGACTTCAATAATAAATATGGCAGTACCATGTTGGCATTTTTTTCCATAACTTGAGTTGATTTATTTTGGAAAACCTTGTTACGGGGAATCACAACAAAATTAGGCATAATAATGTGTTAATTGCACGACTGTGTGTATCGGTTGATATCGGAATCGGTAATTAAGAGTTGGACAATATCGGAATATCGGATATCGGCAAAAAAGCCATTATCGGACATCTCTAGTTTTAATCAGCCCCTTAAGTCATTCAGCAGCTATACAACTATAAAATGATATTGCTGAATAGACAATATGTCTGATATTTGTGTTTGTGACAGTCCACATATGTTGACACACACAGCTGCAGAATTATCTGTCCATCATATGTCTTTGCGGTGCGATCTCCTCCTTTCTTACACCCATTTGTGCGTAACAGTGCCAGTTTGCACGCGCTTTATTAGCGTGCTAAATATAGAAGCAATACAACGTTCGCAAAACAGTTTTGCAGATCACCAGCATATATTCTGCATATTCATGAAGACAGACACGCTAAATGGATTGTCTTCTCTATTTTTCTCATTTAAGAGACGCAATCCTCTGCGCACAAGTTTCGTAGATCAACTTTGCGTGTGCTGTCGAGTTTGCACGTGTTTTAATACAAGCAAACTTTTTAGTAGATCAGGCCCTAAAGATTCTAAAACGCAATGTTAAAGTTAAAAGTTGAAGTACCAATGATTGTCACACACACACTAGGTGTGGCGAAAAAAAATTCTGCATTTGACCCATCACCCTTGATCACCCCCTGGGAGGTGAGGGGAGCAGTGGGCAGCAGCGAGCAGCAGCGGTGGCCGCGCCCAGCGATCATTTTTGATGATTGAATCCCAAATTCCAACCCTTGATGCTGAGTGCCAAGCAGGGAGGTAATGAGTCCCATTTTTATAGTCTTTGGTATGGCACGACCTACCGATCTCAGGGCGGACACTCTAACCACTAGGCCAATGTGTGTATTAAGTTATTTTAACTATGTGTTATAGTTGCCAAAACAAATGAATTGATTGATTGATTGATTGATTGATTGAGACTTTTATTAGTAGGTTGCACAGTGAAGTACATATTCCGTACAATTGACCACTAAATGGTAACACCCCAATACGTTTTTCAACTTGTTTAAGTCGGGGTCCACTTAAATTGATTCATGATACAGATATATACTATCGCTCTATAATAATTACTTCAATGTATTTTCCAATATGCTGATGGCCAGTAGAAAATTAGCGGCTGGCCTCTGAATGACACTTTTGGACACACCTGACATCAAAAGCTTCTGTTTCACACACCTGCTCTTGCTCCCAGTCCTTCAGTGTTGGCCCACCTGGACATCCCCAGCCCCCGCTATCTGGGCCCAGCCATCTCCTCCGGGGCTATTTATCTGGCCTCGTCCTACCAGAACAAGCTGCGGGTCATCTGCTGTAAGGGAAGTCTGATCAGGGAGTCTGGAGAGCTGCAGAGGACCGGCTCCAACAGAGGGTTTGTTCGTCCTTAAGTCATTCCAATGTAACTAGACTAGTTGTGTTCGGCGATGGATTCCAATAACTTGGACTCTCTTCACTCTGATCAGAGGAAGAAGAAACTTTGTCAGGCACTCTTTTCAATATTCAATCCGTTACATTTGCATCAACACAATGACATGTACTTCAGAGGCTCTCTGGGTTGTTGTCAAAACAATCACCACACATGTGGGCTTGAGTGAAGGCAAGAACCCCGATAGTCAATTTATCTTAGCTCTTGTAGCAAGTTGGGGGAGTTTTATGATGCACCGCTTTCCTCTCCAGTCTTAGTGAGTCACTGTTTGTTGATCTCACCTGCCTCTTTATTGGTTTATTGCTGTCTCTTGAGTCAAGTGTTATTCATCATCATGGTTGCCATGCCAATCAATCAGTTGTTAATCTCAAAAAGCCTTGCTCAAATCCCTCTTTGCACCTCCTCAGCTCGTTTAATTGTTTAACAACAGGAAATCCCAGTCTGTCCTGAAAGTTACTCTAAGTTTTCAATCTGCAACAATTCAACAGAGATTCATTCCACAAACAATTGTAAGCGTAATATCATCTATGTTAACCTATTATGCATGAATATTCAATAAGGATCATCAATATATAAGCAACATTGAAATACATTCTAAGCCAACCTTTATCACGCATTAATATCTAATAAGCAATCCCAAAAAGACTTCTAAATCGTAACAGTTGTAAGTCCAACTGCACAAGCTACATAAAGACAACCCAGATGAAAGGGTAAAGACAGCCTGTCAGGTTCAAACACTGATGACATCTATTAAACAAGACAAGAAGCAAAGAATCAAACAGAGACAGAATTAAATTTGGACTCAATTGAGGAGAGACGCCGTCGACCTGTAACCTCTTACAGTGTCTTAACACGCTCTGGCGAAAGATTGTACGCCACCTCTTTTTATTTGGATTTTCCCTGTTTACATAACAACAGCTGTTTCTAAAGGAATGGGGAGTATGTAAACAGTCATTGTTTTCGGTCACATTAACACAAAAGAAAAAGATACCTCGGGCTTGGGCTGGTCCTGGATTCAGCTTGAGCAGGACGTCTCTTCCCATCGTACACAATGGAATTTTCCAAGCCTTTGATTGGTGCAACAAAGACAGCCTCTTGTCTGTTCATTGGGAACTCAGAGAACGGAAAGTTTTTTGATAATTTACATACAATTTTTCTGACACAGCCCTCTTAAAGTGACATAGATATTGTGCCATGTATGGCCAAGACCTATAAAGTGCATAGTCTTAGTCTTACTTTTTGCCCAAATTCCAGTAACAGTTGGCCAAAATTCAACTCTGTCAACCGCTTGTTCTGTTGCTTGTGTATATAAGTAGTGCTTGCTTGTGTATATAAGTAGTGTGCATCTATAAGCTGTCTGCCACACTTCTCCAATATTGTGGTTGTCATTGAATCATTGTGTCCATTTTGCCATACTTTAAATATTACTCAAATTGGACAAATGTTGGCTTCATACTAAATACAGGGTTCGTACGGTTGCTTAAAAACCTTGAAGATGCTTGGATTTTAATGTTGTGTTTTCAAGGTTTGAAAAATGCTAGAATTTTGGGTGAAGTGCTTGTAAATGCGTGGAAATGTTCATCATATTTCTCGGCTTTCTGACTCTAGGCTAATTATTGTCAGGTTCAAACACTGATGACATCTATTAAACAAGACAAGAGGCAAAGAATTAAACAGAGACAGAATTCAATTTGGACTCAATTGAGGAGAAACGCCTGGACACACTGTACTCTTGTACAGTCTCCAGCATGCTCTGCCAAAAGATTGCACTCTTCCTTCTTTATTTGACTTTCTCCGACCACCTGACCACCGCTTCCACTTCCAGAGGGGGAAGTGTGTCGTAAACAGCGTTGCCTTTGGTTACAGAATAGTTCAAAAGAAGAGGTCATAAAATAGTTCAAAAAGAGTTCCATAAAATAGTTCAAAGAGAGTTCGTAAAATACTTCAAAAAGAGGTCCATAAAATAGTTCAAAAAGAGTTCGTAAAATACTTCAAAAAGAGGTCGTCTGGAAATTGGGCAGATCCTTGGTTCTCTCCGCTTTGAAGTCCTTGGGTTAGAACAATATCTTTCTGTTGATTACCATACATGAGAGAACACAGGAACACCTTCATCTTGCTTCCCTCCCACCCTACACAGTGGAGTTTTACGAGCCTTACTCTTGGTAGGTTTCAAAGACAGCTTTTGTCTTCTTGTCAGGAACCCAATGTAATACAAAGTTTTTGTGATAATTTAAAAACAATTATTCTAACAATTATAAAATGGAAAGAAATAACTGTCTATCATGCCGGGAGGTTGTCGTTTTAATGAACATTGAATGGGAAACGACGAATACAAACTTTGGATAAAACGTGGACCAAATCCAGGTGTAGCCTGCTGCAAAGTATGCAAAAAGGAAATCCAACATGGTTCGATGTATTTTTTGCTCCATTATTTTGGTTGTCTACTTAACTTGTCTGACTACCTCAGTGAAAGCAAACAAGTTACATTTTGTCGTTTTGGTTAATTGCATTAAAATGGTTACATTATTGGACTTGTTTGTACTGTGTAGGTCATGTAATGTATAATTTGTAACCTTTTTCACAACTTAGACCTGAGTTCATATGAATGATTTTGTAGTTTTTACACAACATGTTTGTATGCATTTTTTGCTCTATTATTTTCATTGTGTACTTAACTTGTCTGGCTACCTCAGTGAAAGCAAAAAAAGTTAACTTTTGTTAATTTGTTATCATAGCCACAGTTATAAGGCTAGATGTGCTTAATGAAAAGTGACTGAGGTGTTGTGAAACAAACAAAATATTTTCCTTAAATTTAGTATCCTTATATTAATGTGGAACAGTTTTGTTAATAAATTAGTGAAATTGACATTTTAAGGGTGCGTGTATTTATATCACGTTATACAGTTTACAGGTACAAATACGGTGTGAATCAATCTGTGCTGTTTGATGTCATTGAGTGCTTGTAAGTAAGAAAAATAACAAGAAATTTGAAAAACACAAATGGAGACACGTTTGCAAACACCAATGACATTGAATAGTCACACTGCTTCATTTTCTATGCCCCATTCAGTTAATGATAACTGCTGGTTGAATGTTAGGCTTAGGTTTTTAGCAGATTTTCCATATTTTTCCTACAGACAGCATTTGGTGACCTCAAAAAACAAGGCTATGGATTGATTCACACTGGCCTTTTGAAGGGTACTGGAAAAACTGGAAAATTGATCTTGAAAGTCTTTTAAAAAAACGAACCCTGTAAATACATTTACAGCGGTAGCTCAACTTACGAACGAACACGTTGCCTTCCACGATTGAGCTCGTAACTCAAAACGCTCAAATCATCCCCGCCTATTGAAATCCATTTAATCCATGTTTGGTGCTCCGAAAACACTACAATTTTAATGCCTTTTAGAAAGGGTGTGCAATAGATTGTACTACGAAATAACTACAGTAGTTTTGTGAAATATTGTGATAATATTGTTCAGCATTTAACTTGGAAAGCAGACTTTTGTGTCTCCCATGGGTTGCGTCTTCGTCGTTGGATAGAAAGAAATAATTTTTTATGTTCGACATTTACATGTTTGTGTACCAGAGGTAATATTCCACCATCCAGTTTGTTGAGTCAGGACTAGACAGAACATATTGAAACATGTTAAACAGCATCTGCAGCTTCTCAATATTTTTATGGTTAAATGTTCGTCGACGCTGGCTGCAGCTTGGACATGTTTTTAATGTTTTGTTTCTCTGATTCGGTCGTCCTCTTTTTTTCCCCTCTGCACTAACTTTCTTAGTTCCGTTGGTTGGAGGGCAGGATTGTGTCGATCTCTAAGTGGCGTTCAAACTAAAAATGTGTTTCTCGGGTTGACTTTTTATTGCTCAAATGGCACAACTCTGTGACAAACACTATTTCAACCAACGGCGGGTTGGGCTCGTAAACTCAACCAACCAAAGTAAGTGAAGTGAATTATACTTATATAGCGCTTTTTCTCTAGTGACTCAAAGTGCTTTACATTGGGAAAACCCATTATCTACTGCAGTGTTTTTCAACCTTTTTTGAGCCAAGGCACATTTTTTGCGTTGAAAAAAATCTGTAGGCACACCCCCAGCAGAAATCATTAAAAAACAAAACTTAGTTGATAGTATTGACTTATTTGGAGTTTTTTGCTGTTTTCCTGTGTGTAGTGTTTTAGTTCTTGTCTTGCGCTCCTATTTTGGTGGCTTTTTCTCTTTTTTTGGTAATTTCCTGTAGCAGTTTTATGTCTTCCTTTGAGCGATATCTCCCGCATCTACTTTGTTTTTATCCTTCTTCTTGGGGACATTGTCGATTGTCATGTCATGTTCTGATGTACATTGTGGACGCCATCTTTGCTCCACAGTAAGTCTTTGCTGTCGTCCAGCATTCTGTTTTTGTTTACTTTGTAGCCAGTTCAGTTTTAGTTTCGTTCTGCATAGCCTTCCCTAAGCTTCAATGCCTTTTCTTAGGGGCACTCACCTTTTGTTTATTTTTTGTTTAAGCATTAAATACCCTTTTACCGCTCTACCATCTGAGCCACGCCGCCCCAAAGTAAGACAAAGATAGATGTGTGATTCATTGGTTTGAGCAGTTTTCTTGTTCAAGCCCTCTCCAATCTGACCTGAGAAGAGTATTTCTTGGATTTGGATGCCAAATGGGATGTTGTCCTCTGTTGTGGTCCCCCAGGAGTCCCACTAAGCGAGGCCCTCCCACCTACACAGAGCACATCACAAAGCGCTTGACCTCGGGGCCTGGCAGCCATGATGGTCTGCATCGAGAGCCCAGCACCCCTCACCGCTACCGCGAAGGACGCACCGAGTTCAGAAGGGACAAGTCTCCGGCCCGCCCCTTGGACAGAGAGAAGTCGCCCGGCAGAGTGCTGGACAGCCGCAGAGAGAGATCTCCTGGGAGGTTTGGGGACAGCAATCGACTCCATGCTGGTTCTGTGCGGACACAGCTGGCACCAGTAAACAAGGTACTGTCTGGATAAAAGCAATTCAAAGGGTAACACTTTAGTATGGGGAACATATTCATCATTAATTACTTGCTTATTAAAATGCAAATTAGTAACATAATGGATCTTAATTAGTCATTATTAAGTTCTTATTAATGCCTTATTCTGCATGGCCTTATTATACAACCAGTAAGCCATTAACTAAGAGTCTTCCCTCAATAACCTCAGAATTATTGCTTATTAGTGTCAGGTTCAAACACTGATGACATCTATTAAACAGGACAAGAAGCAAAGAATTAAACAGAGACAGAATTCAATTTGGCTCAATTTGAGGAGCGTCGCTTGGACACTGTACAGTGTCCAGCACGCTCTGGCGAAAGATTGTACGCCTCCTCCTTTATTTGGACTTTCCCTGACCACATGGCAACAGCTGCTTCCAAAGGGACGTGGGTCGTAAACAGCGTTGCCTTTGGTTACAGAACAGTTCAAAAGAAAAGGTTGTAAACAGTTCACAAAAAAGGTCGTAAAAGAGTTCAAAAAGAGGTTCGTAAAAGAGTTCAAAAAAGCGGTGTCTGGAACTTGGGCAGATCCTGCCTTCTCTCCGCATTGTAGTCCTTGGGTTAAAACGAATATCTTTCTGTTGATTACAATACATGAAAGAAAAATGTTGCTTCCCCCCTACACAGTGGAGTTTTACAAGCCTTCTTCTTGGTAGGTTCAAAGACTTCTCGCTGGGAACTCCATCCATCCATCCATTTTCTACCGCTTATTCCCTTTTGGGGTCGCGGGGGGCGCTGGAGCCTATCTCAGCTACAATCGGGCGGAAGGCAGGGTACACCCTGGACAAGTCGCCACCTCATCGCAGGGCCAACACAGATAGACAGACAACATTCACACTCACATCCACACACTAGGGCCAATTTAGTGTTGCCAATCAACTTATCCCCAGGTGCATGTCTTTGGAGGTGGGAGGAAGCCGGAGTACCCGGAGGGAACCCACGCAGTCACGGGGAGAACATGCAAACTCCACACAGAAAGATCCCGAGCCCGGGATTGAACCCAAGACTACTCAGGACCTTCGTATTGTGAGGCAGATGCACTAACCCCTCTGCCACCGTGAAGCCTCGCTGGGAACTCATTGGGTTAGGGTTACTAATTGTTAGAATAATTTTATCTATGTTCTCACAAAAACTTTGTGTCGCTGGGAACTCATTGAGACACAAAGTTTTTGTGAGAACATAGATAAAATTATTCTAACAATTAGTAACCCTAACCCTTATATGTTAACCTAGTATCCAAATAACTGTAAATGAAGTCTTTGTTACTTAGAATATGTTGCCCTAGTATCCAAATAACTCTAAATTAAGTCTTTGTTACTTAGAATATGTTCCCCTAGTGTCCAAATAACTGTAAATTAAGTCTTTGTTACTTAGAATATGTTCCCCTAGTGTCCAAATAACTCTAAATTAAGTTTTTGTTACTTAGAATATGTTCCCTTAGTGTCCAAATAACTCTAAATTAAGTCTTTGTTACTTGGAATATGTTCCCCTAGTGTCCAAATAACTCTAAATTAAGTCTTTGTTACTTGAAATATGTTCCCCTAGTGTCCAAATAACTCTAAATGAAGTCTTTGTTACTTAGAATAGGTTCCCCTAGTATCCAAATAACTGTAAATGAAGTCTTTGTTACTTAGAATATGTTCCCCTAGTATCCAAATAACTCTAACTTAAGTCTTTGTTACTTAGAATATGTTCCCCTAGTATCCAAATAACTCTAAATTAAGTCTTTGTTACTTAGAATATGTTCCCCTAGTGTCCAAATAACTCTAAATGAAGTCTTTGTTACTTAGAATATGTTCCCCTAGTGTCCAAATAACTGTAAATTAAGTCTTTGTTACTTAGAATATGTTCCCCTAGTGTCCAAATAACTCTAAATTAAGTCTTTGTTACTTAGAATATGTTCCCTTAGTGTCCAAATAACTCTAAATTAAGTCTTTGTTACTTGGAATATGTTCCCCTAGTGTCCAAATAACTCTAAATTCAGTCTTTGTTACTTGAAATATGTTCCCCTAGTGTCCAAATAACTCTAAATGAAGTCTTTGTTACTTAGAATATGTTCCCCTAGTATCCAAATAACTCTAAATGAAGTCTTTGTTACTTAGAATATGTTCCCCTAGTATCCAAATAACTCTAAATGAAGTCTTTGTTACTTAGAATATGTTCCCCATACTAAAGTGTTACCATTCAAATATATGATTGAATCTTAGCTTTGTGTTTTTGCTGACAAAGCAAATTAGAGTAATACTGTATCTAATTCAGTGTTTATAATGTTATATCTAGCAATTAATTCATTGAATTTTTACAATATGCCAATAAAAAAAATTGTCCCCCAGGCTGTCCTTTGGACACTCCTGATCGGTAGGAAAATGCTGCATACTTTGATGTACCATGATTATCTTTAGATTGATTAAAGTTATATTTGACACATTTACGTCCAGTATGCAGTCCGATACACATTAAGTAAACTATTAGTTTGACTCAATCTGCAGTGTTCCAGTAGAAAATCACAGAATTTGAAAAAATCAGTTCCAGTGTCAAGTCGTGGCCATAAAACAACAACTTTGCTACCATTACAGCCACATAAACAGAATCGTTTTAACAGTTAATACAACCATCATACAAGTAAAAATAAGTTATTAGTAAAACGGTGGTGTCACTTTTTTATTATACAAAACCCAAAACCAGTGAAGTTGGCACGTTGTGTAAGTGGTAAATAAAAACAGAATACAATGATTTGCAAATCATTTTCAACTTATATTTAATTGAATAGACTGCAAAGACAAGATATTTAATGTTCACACTGAGAAACTTTTTTTTTTTTTTTCTTTGCAAATAATCATTAACTTAGAATTTAATGGCAGCAACACATTGCAAAAAAGTTGGCACAGGGGCGAGAGTCAGGTTCACACATGAGATGGTATGAAATTTAGTGCCGAGGGCCCAATATGTAAGGCAATGATTGATTGAGACTTTTTTATTAGTAGTTTACACAGTACAGTACATATTCGTACAATTGATCACTAAATGGTAACACCTGAATAAGTTGTTCAACTTGTTTAAGTCGGGGTCCACGTAAAGCAATTCATGGTAACCAAAGGCAACGCTGTTTATGACCCACGTCCCTTTGGAATCAGCTTTTGCCAATTGTCCAATTCATGGAACAAATATATACTATCAACATAATACAGTCATCACACAAGTTAATCATCAGACTATATACATTGAATTATTTACATTATTTACAATCCGGGGGGTGGGATGTAGAGGGGGTTAGGGCGGGTGGGTTAGGTTTGGTTGATATCAGCATATTTCAGTCATCAACAATAATATCATCTGAGAAATGGACATTGAAACAGTGTAGGTCTGACTTGGTAGGATATGTACAGCGAGCAGTGAACATAGTGAGCTCAGAAAGCATAAGAACAAGTATATACATTTGATTATTTGCAATCTGGGGAGGTGGGATGTGGTAGGGGGAGGGTGTTAGTCTAGGGTTGTAGCTGCCTGGAGGTGTTCTTTTAGTGCGGTTTTGAAGGAGGATAGAGATGCACTTTCTTTTACACCTGTTGGGAGTGCATTCCATATTGATGTGGCATAGAAGGAGAATGAGTTTAGACCTTTGTTAGATCGGAATCTGGGTTTAACGTGGTTTGTGGAGCTGCCCCTGGTGTTGTGGTTATGGCGGTCATTTACGTTCTGGAAGTAGTTTGACATGTACTTCGGTATCAAGGAGGTGTAGCGGATTTTATAGACAAGGCCAGTGGTTCTTAACCTTGTTGGAGGTACCGAACCCCACCAGTTTCATATGCGCATTCACCGAACCCTTCTTTAGTGAAAAATAAGATGTTGTTTTTTTTTCAAATTCAAGACAAAGTTATATGTTTTTGGTAACACTTTAGTATGGGGAACATATTCTAAGTAACAAAGACTTAATTTAGAGTTTTTTGGACACTAGGGGAACATATTCTAAGTAACAAAGACTTAATTTAGAGTTATTTGGTTAGGTTTAGGGTTAGAGGGTTAGGGTTATAATAAGGCCATGCCGAATAAGGCATTAATAAGTACTTAATAATGATTAGTTAAGAGCCAATATGTTACTAATTTGTATGTTAATAAGCAACTAATTAATGGTGAATATGTTCCCCATACTAAAGTGTTACCATGTTTTTTTACTGGTGCACAAAATGAACCGTGCATGAACATCACCTTGTTCAAAGAACAAAACCAACACAGTGCATAAACTCACAACAAATTACACACCTGCAAATCAGTGTGACTTCTGCTGTTGCCGTATCCGTAATACGCCGATAGGGAGAAGTTTTTATTTACACGATGAGTCGGGTGTGTCTTGACCTCCGCCGAACCCCTGAGCCCGACTCACCGAACCCCTAGGGTTCGATCGAACCCAGGTGAAGAACCACTGGACTAGGCTCAGTGCAAGTTATTTTACTCTGTCCTCCACCCTGAGCCAGCCTACTTTGGAGAAGAGGGTAGGAGTGAGGTGGGACCTGGGGTGGAGGTCTAGAAGTGACCTGACTAGCTTGTTCTGGGATGTTTGGAGTCTAGATTTGAGGGTTTTGGAGGTGCTGGGGTACCAGGAGGTGCATGCGTAATCGAAAAGGGGTTGAATGAGAGTTCCCGCTAGAATCTTCATACCACAAGAACGCATACTTGCCAACCCTCCCGGATTTTCCGGGAGACTCCCGAAATTCAGCGCCTCACCCGAAAACCTCCCGGGACAAATTTTCTCCCGAAAATCTCCCGAAATTCAGGCGGAGCTGGAAGCCACGCCCCCTCCAGCTCCATGCGGACCTGAGTGACGTGTCAACAGCCTGTATTCACGTCCGCTTTCCCACAACACACGTTATAACTGTAGAATGATCGAGGGCGAGTTCTTGGTTTCTTATGTGGGTTTATTGTTAGGCAGTTTCATTAACGTCCTCCCAGCGCGGTAACAACACACAACAACAGCAGTCATGTTTTATTCGACCGTAAAGCAGTTCGTCTGCCGTAAACAGCAATGTTGTTGTAATATATTGAGTTGGAGGCAATAACCAGGCGAGGTGATGAAGTACGTCTCTTTACTGTAGACTTCAGAACAGACTCACACACTTGACGTCAGGTGCTCAACACCACGTAAATCGTTGGCCAACCAAAAAGTAACCCCAGTACGCTATAGCCAACATTCACCAGGAGATGGCAACAGACAAACATAGATCACTCTATAACATTCCTCACCTTTTAGAAATGGAGAAGTTCCTCAAAATGAATAAACAACCCAACCAAAAAATGCAGCAGCTCAATTAAAAAACTGTACTTAAGCCACATTCTTTTTTTTTTAGTACTGAACTCTTAACCCTCATTTGTAAACAATAACATGCTTATTATACAAACAGTATTTGTACACCTTTAACACAGATTTTTATACTGTCTTCAGAGATTCAGTTTTTTTGGTGGTACTCGAAACCTTTCTGGGTACCTGCAAGAGGGTGTTCAGCATGGTTAGAAAAATAGTGACAGAGAATAGAACAAAGATGGACAATTCAACCCTTAACTCAACAATGAGTAGATGAGTGTTATGTGTGTGTATATGTGTAAATAAATGAACACTGAAATTCAAGTATTTCTTTTATTTATATATATATATATATATATATATATATATATATATATATATATATATTTATTTTATTCATATATATATATATATATATATATATATATATATATATATAAATAAATAAAATAATTATATATATATGTATGTATATATATATATATATATATAAATAAAATAATTATATATATAGCTAGAATTCACTGAAAGTCAAGTATTTCTTATATATATATATATATATATATATATATATATATATATATACATGGTGAATTCTAGCTGTAAATATACTCCTCCCCTCTTAGCCACGCCCCCAACCACGCCCCCGCCCCACCCCGACCATGCCCCCCCACCTCCCGAAATCGGAGGTCTCAAGGTTGGCAAGTATGCAAGAACGAGAGCATGTACGTGATCATTTCAATCAAATATGTGCTATGTAGTTTTGTATCATGACTTTTGACTTTGTATAATCTATTGACAATGTACTTTTCCCCTCTTGTCGTCTTGCAGGTGTGGGATCAGTCGTCCGTGTGAGAGGTTGCTCCTCGTGAAAAGGCCAGTAGTGACTTATTGCTCGACCGTCAGCCATCTTGCCTGACACGGTGCGACATCCTCATTTGACCACACCGACCCGACATGTGCTTCTGGGGGGCAATGCGAGTCTTAACGCTAGATGGGAATAAATGTACATAACGCAGCCAAAGGTTTTTATAAAGGGAAAAGTCGGCCAGTAAAGCCATGTCTATTTTTTTTAGACTTTCTAAACATGTTGCAGGAAGACCAGAGGTTTGAAAATGACGAGATTGCATTTATGGCCACGAGGGAGGCGGCACTTTGCACATGAAGTTGGATACGAACAGGATGTTTTTTCTTTGCTAAATCTCCTTTCTATAAAGTCGTTTTTGCTTCTGGTTTGATTGACAGCTGTTATCTTTGTAGAAGACTTCTAACAACGTTGTTGTTTCTAGAGTGCAGCTTGCTCCGATTAGTCCGCTGCTGCTGCTTCTTCTGATACACGCGTCCTGTGTCTGTGCTGTGAGGTCAAGTCCAGTAGATGTCAAAGGTCAGTTCCAGTGTTGTTTCTTTCTAGACCGCCTCCAGCCGTCACATCAGTCAGCATGACGCTTTTTGGGTCTTGATTCTTTCTCTTGGTCGTTATTTTCCGTCGCTGAAGGTTTGCATTCAATAAAAGGGTCATGTTAACCTTAAAAAGATGTTTGTTGTTTTTTAGACGGGAGAAACCAGAGGGTGGTCCTGCAAGTCTTTTCTGTTCTGGTAGCAGGATTCCAGTAGTTCTTTATTGGCAGAACAAAAGAAGGACAACAACGAGCAAAGAATCGACAGAAAAATCAGGCGAGAGAAAAAATAATGGGATAAACTAGTAAAGTTGTACCTCCATTTTTGTTTGTCCTCCATTCCAAAAGGTCTTACAAATTACACAATTATATGAAAACTGTCAGGTTCAAACAGTGATGACACCTATTAAACAAGACAAGAGGCAAAGAATTAAACTGAAACAGAATTAAATTTGGACTCAATATTGATGAGAGTTGTCTGTACACTGTACCCTTGCACAGTATCTCAGCACGCTCTGTCAAAAGATTGCATTCCTCCTTCTTTTATTTCGGACCCTCCCCGACCACATGGCCACCTTTGTTTCCAAAGGACAAAAGTCGTAAAAAGTTCACAGAAAAGGTTGTAAACAATTCACAGGAAAGGTCAGTTCAAACAGAGTTCGTAAAATAGTTCAAAAAGAGTTCCATAAAATAGTTCAAAAAAAGGTCGTCTGGAAATTGGGCAGATCCTGTCATCTCTCCGCTCTGAAGTCCTTGGGCCAGAGCAACATCCTTCTGTTTATTACCATACATGAAAGAACACAGGAACACCATCTTGCTTTCCCCCATTCACCCTCCACACAGTAGAGTTTTATGAGCCTCACTCTAGGTAGGTTTCAAAGACAGCCTTTTGTCTTCTTGTCAGGAACACAATGTAATACAAAGTTTTTGTGATAATTTAGAAACAATTATTCTAACAAAAACTGAAACCAAATCCAATTAATCTGTTCCAGACAACCAAAAATTTGGACACAAAACATATTTTATAGAGAATAATTAGATTTTTTTTTTTTGCAGAAAACAATGTGCAGCACATACAGTACAGGCCAAAAGTTTGGACACACCTTCTCATTCAATGCCTTTTCTTTATTTTCATGACTATTGTAGCTTGTCACATCCAAACTATGAATGAACACATGTGGAGTTATGTACTCAACAAAAAAAGGTGTAATAACTGAAAACATGTTTTATATTCTAGTTCAGGGGACAGCAACCTGCGGCTCTTGAGCTGCAAGCGGCTCTTTAGCGCCGCCCTAGTGGCATTTTTAAAAAAGGATTGAAAATGGAAAAAGATGGGGAAAATATATTTTTTTCAGTATGTTTTTTGTTTGAGGACAAACAAGATACAAACCTTTCCAATTGTTAGAAAGCCCTCTGTTTAATATGTTTGTGTGTATGCTTCACTGATGAAAGTACCGTTTTGTCCTACTAATTTCAGCGGTTCTTGAACTCACAATAGTGTGGACTGTGACGCAACAGTTTGTTTACATGTAAAATCTTCCACTCCTCCTTTGTCTCATTTTGTCCACCAAACGTTTTATACTGTGCGTGAATGTACAACGGTGCACTTTGTTGATGTTGTTGACTTGTTGGAGTGCTAATCAGGCATATTTGGTCAATGCGGCAAGCTAATCGATGCTAACATGCTATTTAGGCTAGCTGTTACTTTTATCCTCTTTGTATATAATTTAGTTTTGCATGTCTCGTGACACATTATCTGTATGTAATATTGGCTGCATTTCATAGAGTTGTATGTGTGCCATGTTGTTCCAGACCACAGCAAACATTGCCTAGCTTGCCAAAGATTGTGATAAATCTGTTAAAACCTGTCGTTTCCTTTAACTTGGACACACACATCTATACCTTTTGGCCATTAAAAGCCAGTAATTTCCAGGAGTTTTCTCACCTTCTGAGTAACCTCTGATTTACTATTGTTGACTAATGTTGTAAAAATGTGTAGAATAAATATGAAATTTGGCAGATTTGTTTTTTGTATTTTTGGTCCAATATGGCTCTGTCAACGTTTTGGGTTGGGGACCCTTGTTCTACTTTCTTCAAAATAGCCACCTTTTGCTCAGATTACTGCTTTGCACACTCTTGGCATTCTCTCCATGAGCTTCAAGAGGTAGTCACCTGAAATTGGTTTTCACTTCACAGGTGTCATAGTTTTAATGTGACAATCTACAATGTAAATAGTCATGAAAATAAAGAAAACGGATTGAAATAAGAAGGTGTGTCCAAACTTTTGGCCTGTACTGTATACCGTATTTTCCGGACTATAAGCTGATTTTTTTTCCCCCATGCTTTGAACCCTGTGTCCTAAAATACGGTGGGGCTAATTTATGAATTTGACTTCACTGAAGGGCATGTTTTGTATTCAACAAAAAGTTTTCATTATACACCGATAGAGACGCTGGAAAGAAGTGTTCTTTTTTGTAGGACAAAAAAAAACCCTGCTCTGCATCCAAACGGAAGGTAATAGAAGCACAGCAGCAGCCTCTAAAGTCGTTTTTGCTATTTTGATCTTTATGGATCATGTGTGCGAGAATGTATAATAAAACAAAACATTTAAGTTGTCCTACACAGTCGATCATTCCATGCCTGGCCAGCAGATGTCACCCTTTTTATTTGTATTTCTATTTCATGGAATGGACACGCAATGACGTAATTTTTTAAATATCTTTTAATGCGTCCATGTGTGAATGAGATGAAGACACACACAATCATATTTCAATAGCTTTGATCAGATATTAATGACGTCACACACATTACTGTAACTGTTCAGTCAAGAGATGTTCTGTGGTTAAACTGCAGTCAGCACTTCTCATTAATCGAAATTATATTCGTAGGATTTATTTCGACACACTAAGAACATTTTGGTAAATATGCAGACAAATAAAGCTATTGAATATGTTCACGATGAGATTGCAAGTATTAAGTCTTGACATGCTACACTGGAATATAATCATTGACATACAGCATCATATATGTTACATTTGGACTACCGTATTTTTCGGACTATAAGTCGCAGTTTTTTTTCATAGTTTGGCCGGGGGTGCGACTTATACTCAGGAGCGACTTATGTGTGAAATTATTAACACATTAGCGTAAAATATCAAATAATATTATTTATCTCATTCACGTAAGAGACTAGACGTATAAGATTTCATGGGATTTAGCGATTAGGAGTGACAGATTGTTTGGTAAACGTATAGCATGTTCTATATGTTATAGTTATTTGAATGACTCTTACCATAATATGTTACGTTAACATACCAGGCACGTTCTCAGTTGGTTATTTATGCCTCATATAACGTACACTTATTCAGCCTGTTGTTCACTATTCTTTATTTATTTTAAATGGCCTTTCAAATGTCTATTCTGGGTGTTGGCTTTTATCAAATAAATTTCCTCAAAAAATGTGACTTATACTCCAGTGGGACTTGTGTTTTTTTCCTTCTTTATTATGCATTTTCGGCCGGTGCGACTTATACTCCGAAAAATACGGTGTATATCTAACTTTGTTAGAGCACTATGGAAGTAAAAGTATTGTATTTTCTCTGTGCAAGATTATGGAACATGGGGGAACCATATTCACCCAGCTGTCCCAATACATTTGTCAGTATAATGTATTTTATACAAAAAGGGGGAAAAAATAGTAATACGCTTCTTTTATTTGATTGTTAGTGCGTTTATAAGTTTGCTGATCTGCATTGTTATTGTCTAATTATGTTGAGCAATGTGATTTGAGTGCATTGTTACCACCACTCTGCCATTTTTATATCCGTTTTAGTCAGTAAAACTGAACTATAAACATCAATTAAAGAGGAATAAAAAATAGAAAGTTAACTGTTTATATCAGCATGTTTACACTAAATGAAGGTGGATGTTCTTATGGATGTTGTGGACTTCTGGCGTAGAGCTGGCGCCCTCTGCTGGGAAAGGTCAACACTACAATCTAAAATATTACAAAAGCAAATTAAAAATGCATGCGTAACTACGAAACTCAAATACAGTAAAAATTATTCTTAAAACGTGTAATGCAACTAAGGGAGGAATTCCATGTAAGATATATGTTAAATAAAATGTTCTTCGGTTTTATACTGATTTTAACTTAAGGAGAAACAGGAAGGTGATTTTGTTAGAGAAGAACAAAAAGGTTGTCAATTGTAAAAAAAAATATGTTTAAAGTGTGGTCGATTGAAAAAGTGCAATTGTTCTGCCATTCAAACAAGTCTTGGTTCATGCTTTTATTTTGAAACCTGTGTTTTTATTTTGATGCTCCAAAAGCACCGCGGGACAGGAAGTGGCAGAGCGGCGTGCTGAGAGGAGAAAAGCAGGTGAACTCTCACATCGACGCGGATTCTAACTTTGACAAACTTCTGGAGAAGCAAGGCGTGTATGTAAAAGTATGATGTCATGTTAAATATCAACATGTGCGGTTAAAGCGAAGAAGTGAAAACATTTCGGACATATTTATTATGTGTTTGCTAAGACTTCAAAGATAGTCTTTGAAGACATTCAAGATTTATTTATGCTAGTAGTCCGACATGTGTTACATTTATTTATGTTAGTAGTCCGACATGTGTTACATTTATTTATGTTAGTAGTCCGACATGTGTTACATTTATTTATGTTAGTAGTCCGACATGTGTCACATTTATTTATGTTAGTAGTCCGACATGTGTTACATTTATTTATGTTAGTAGTCCGACATGTGTTACATTTATTTATGTTAGTAGTCCGACATGTGTTACATTTATTTATGTTAGTAGTCCGACATGTGTTACATTTATTTATGTTAGTAGTCCGACATGTGTTACATTTATTTATGTTAGTAGTCCGACATGTGTCACATTTATTTATGTTAGTAGTCCAACATGTGTTACATTTATTTATGTTAGTAGTTCGACATGTGTTACATTTATTTATGTTAGTAGTCCGACATGTGTTACATTTATTTATGTTAGTAGTCCGACATGTGTCACATTTATTTATGTTAGTAGTCCGACATGTGTTACATTTATTTATGTTAGTAGTCCGACATGTGTTACATTTATTTATGTTAGTAGTCCAACATGTGTTACATTTATTTATGTTAGTAGTCCGACATGTGTTACATTTATTTATGTTAGTAGTCATGTGTTACATTTATTTATGCTAGTAGTCCGACATGTGTTACATTTATTTATGCTAGTAGTCCGACATGTGTTACATTTATTTATGTTAGTAGTCCAACATGTGTTACATTTATTTATGTTAGTAGTCCGACATGTGTTACATTTATTTATGTTAGTAGTCCGACATGTGTTATTTATTTATGTTAGTAGTCCGACATGTGTTACATTTATTTATGCTAGTAGTCCGACATGTGTTACATTTATTTATGTTAGTAGTCATGTGTTACATTTATTTATGTGAGTAGTCCAACATGTGTTACATTTATTTATGCTAGTAGTCCGACATGTGTCACATTTATTTATGTTAGTAGTCCGACATGTGTTACATTTATTTATGTTAGTAGTCCGACATGTGTTACATTTATTTATGCTAGTAGTCCGACATGTTACATTTATTTATGTTAGTAGTCATGTGTTACATTTATTTATGCTAGTAGTCCGACATGTGTTACATTTATTTATGATAGTAGTCCGACATGTGTTACATTTATTTATGTTAGTAGTCCGACATGTGTTACATTTATTTATGCTAGTAGTCCGACATGTGTTACATTTATTTATGTTAGTAGTCATGTGTTACATTTATTTATGTGAGTAGTCCGACATGTGTTACATTTATTTATGCTAGTAGTCCGACATGTGTTACATTTATTTATGTTAGTAGTCCGACATGTGTTACATTTATTTATGCTAGTAGTCCGACATGTGTTACGTTTATTTATGTTAGTAGTCCGACATGTGTCACATTTATTTATGTTAGTAGTCCGACATGTGTCACATTTATTTATGTTAGTAGTCCGACATGTGTTACTAACATTTATTTATGCTAGTAGTCCGACATGTGTTACTAACATTTATTTATGCTAGAAGTCCGGCATGTGTTACTAACATTTATTTATGCTAGTAGTCTGACATGTGTTACATTTATTTATGCTAGTAGTCCGACATGTTACATTTATTTATGCTAGTAGTCCGACATGTGTTACATTTATTTATGTTAGTAGTCCGACATGTGTTACATGTATTTATGTTAGTAGTCCGACATGTGTTACATTTATTTATGCTAGTAGTCCGACATGTTACATTCATTTATGTTAGTAGTCCGACATGTGTCACATTTATTTATGTTAGTAGTCCGACATGTGTCACATTTATTTATGTTAGTAGTCCGACATGTGTTACATTTATTTATGTTAGTAGTCCGACATGTGTTACATTTATTTATGTTAGTAGTCCGACATGTGTTACATTTATTTATGTTAGTAGTCCGACATGTGTTACATTTATTTATGTTAGTAGTCCGACATGTGTTACATTTATTTATGTTAGTAGTCCGACATGTGTTACATTTATTTATGCTAGTAGTCCGACATGTGTTACATTTATTTATGTTAGTAGTCCGACATGTGTTACATTTATTTATGTTAGTAGTCCGACATGTGTTACATTTATTTATGTTAGTAGTCCGACATGTGCTACATTTATTTATGTTAGTAGTCCGACATGTCACATTTATTTATGTTAGTAGTCCGACATGTGTTACATTTATTTATGTTAGTAGTCCGACATGTGTTACATTTATTTATGTTAGTAGTCCGGCATGTGTTACATTTATTTATGTTAGTAGTCCGACATGTGTTACATTTATTTATGTTAGTAGTCCGACATGTGTTACATTTATTTATGTTAGTAGTCCGACATGTGTTACATTTATTTATGTTAGTAGTCCGACATGTGTTACATTTATTTATGTTAGTAGTCCGACATGTCACATTTATTTATGTTAGTAGTCCGACATGTGTTACATTTATTTATGTTAGTAGTCCGACATGTGTTACATTTATTTATGTTAGCAGTCCGACATGTGTTACATTTATTTATGCTAGTAGTCCGACATGTGTTACATTTATTTATGTTAGTAGTCCGACATGTGTCACATTTATTTATGTTAGTAGTCCGACATGTGTCACATTTATTTATGTTAGTAGTCCGACATGTGTCACATTTATTTATGTTAGTAGTCCGACATGTGTCACATTTATTTATGTTAGTAGTCCGACATGTGTCACATTTATTTATGTTAGTAGTCCGACATGTGTTACATTTATTTATGTTAGTAGTCCGACATGTGTTACATTTATTTATGCTAGTAGTCCGACATGTTACATTTATTTATGTTAGTAGTCATGTGTTACATTTATTTATGCTAGTAGTCCGACATGTGTTACATTTATTTATGCTAGTAGTCCGACATGTGTTACATTTATTTATGTTAGTAGTCCGACATGTGTTACATTTATTTATGCTAGTAGTCCGACATGTGTTTCATTTATGTTAGTAGTCATGTGTTACATTTATGTGAGTAGTCCGACATGTGTTACATTTATTTATGCTAGTAGTCCGACATGTGTTACATTTATTTATGTTAGTAGTCCGACATGTGTTACATTTATTTATGCTAGTAGTCCGACATGTGTTACATTTATTTATGTTAGTAGTCCGACATGTGTCACATTTATTTATGTTAGTAGTCCGACATGTGTCACATTTATTTATGTTAGTAGTCCGACATGTGTTACTAACATTTATTTATGCTAGTAGTCCGACATGTGTTACTAACATTTATTTATGCTAGAAGTCCGGCATGTGTTACTAACAATTATTTATGCTAGTAGTCTGACATGTGTTACATTTATTTATGCTAGTAGTCCGACATGTGTTACATTTATTTATGCTAGTAGTCCGACATGTGTTACATTTATTTATGTTAGTAGTCCGACATGTGTTACATTTATTTATGTTAGTAGTCCGACATGTGTTACATTTATTTATGCTAGTAGTCCGACATGTGTTACATTTATTTATGTTAGTAGTCCGACATGTGTTACTAACATTTATTTATGCTACTAGTCCGACATGTGTTACTAACATTTATTTATGCTAGTAGTCCGACATGTGTTAGTAACATCTATTTATGCTAGTAGTCCGACATGTGTTAGTAACATTTATTTATGCTAGTAGTCCGACATGTGTTAGTAACATTTATTTATGCTAGTAGTCCGACATGTGTTACTAACTTTTATTTATGCTAGTAGTCCATGTTTTACTAACATTTATTTATGCTAGTAGTCCGACATGTGTTACTAACTTTTATTTATGCTAGTAGTCCGACATGTGTTAGTAACATTTATTTATGCTAGTAGTCCGACATGTGTTACTAACTTTTATTTATGCTAGTAGTCCGACATGTGTTACTAACATTTATTTATTTATGCTAGTAGTCCAAAATGTGTTACTAACATTTATTTGTTTATGCTAGTAGTCCGGCATGTGTTACTAAAATTTATTTATTTATGCGAGTAGTCCGACATGTGTTACTAACATTTATTTATTTATGCTAGTAGTCCGACATGTGTTACATTTATTTATGTTAGTAGTCCGACATGTGTTACATTTATTTATGCGAGTAGTCCGACATGTGTTACTAACATTTATTTATTTATGCTAGTAGTCCGACATGTGTTACATTTATTTATGTTAGTAGTCCGACATGTGTTACATTTATTTATGTTAGTAGTCCGACATGTGTTACATTTATTTATGCTAGTAGTCCGACATGTGTTAGTAACATTTATTTATGCTAGTAGTCCGACATGTGTTACTAACTTTTATTTATGCTAGTAGTCCGACATGTGTTACTAACATTTATTTATTTATGCTAGTAGTCCAAAATGTGTTACTAACATTTATTTGTTTATGCTAGTAGTCCGGCATGTGTTACTAAAATTTATTTATTTATGCTAGTAGTCCGACATGTGTTACTAACATTTATTTATTTATGCTAGTAGTCCGACATGTGTTACTAACATTTATTTATTTATGCTAGTAGTCCGACATGTGTTACTAACTTTTATTTATGCTAGTAGTCTGACATGTGGTACTAACATTTGTTTATGCTAGTAGTCCAAAATGTGTTACTAACATTTATTTGTTTATGCTAGTAGTCCGACATGTGTTACAAACATTTAATTATTTATGCTAGTAGTCCGACATGTGTTACATTTATTTATGTTAGTAGTCCGATAATAAATAAATGATAAATGGGTTGTACTTGTATAGCGCTTTTCTACCTTCAAGGTACTCAAAGCGCTTTGACACTACTTCCACATTTACCCATTCACACACACATTCACACACTGATGGAGGGAGCTGCCATGCAAGGCGCTAACCAGCACCCATCAGGAGCAAGGGTGAAGTGTCTTGCTCAGGACACAACGAGGTTGGTACTAGGTGGGGATTGAACCAGGGACCCCCGGGTTGCGCACGGCCACTTTCCCACTGCGCCACGCCGTCCGACATGTGTTACTAACATTTATTTATTTATGCTAGTAGTCCGACATGTGTTACTAAAATTTATTTATTTA
Organism: Nerophis lumbriciformis; assembly: GCF_033978685.3. Taxonomy (NCBI): domain Eukaryota; kingdom Metazoa; phylum Chordata; class Actinopteri; order Syngnathiformes; family Syngnathidae; genus Nerophis; species Nerophis lumbriciformis. The sequence goes on along the minus strand of NC_084559.2, from coordinate 6,678,865 downwards.
TGCTAGTAGTCCGACATGTGTTACTAACATTTATTTATTTATGCTAGTAGTCCGACATGTGTTACTAAAATTTATTTATTTATGCGAGTAGTCCGACATGTGTTACTAACATTTATTTATTTATGCTAGTAGTCCGACATGTGTTACTAACATTTATTTATTTATGCTAGTAGTCCGACATGTGTTACATTTATTTATGTTAGTAGTCCGACATGTGTTACTAACATTTATTTATTTATGCTAGTAGTCCGACATGTGTTACATTTATTTATGTTAGTAGTCCGACATGTGTTACATTTATTTATGTTAGTAGTCCGACATGTGTTACTAACATTTATTTATTTATGCTAGTAGTCCGACATGTGTTACTAACTTTTATTTATGCTAGTAGTCTGACATGTGGTACTAACATTTGTTTATGCTAGTAGTCCAAAATGTGTTACTAACATTTATTTGTTTATGCTAGTAGTCCGACATGTGTTACTAACATTTAATTATTTATGCTAGTAGTCCGACATGTGTTACATTTATTTATGTTAGTAGTCCGATAATAAATAAATGATAAATGGGTTGTACTTGTATAGCGCTTTTCTACCTTCAAGGTACTCAAAGCGCTTTGACACTACTTCCACATTTACCCATTCACACACACATTCACACACTGATGGAGGGAGCTGCCATGCAAGGCGCTAACCAGCACCCATCAGGAGCAAGGGTGAAGTGTCTTGCTCAGGACACAACGAGGTTGGTACTAGGTGGGGATTGAACCAGGGACCCCCGGGTTGCGCACGGCCACTTTCCCACTGCGCCACGCCGTCCGACATGTGTTACTAACATTTATTTATTTATGCTAGTAGTCCGACATGTGTTACTAACATTTATTTATTTATGCTAGTAGTCCGACATGTGTTACTAACATTTATTTATTTATGCTAGTAGTCCGACATGTGTTACTAACATTTATTTATTTATGCTAGTAGTCCGACATGTGTTACTAACATTTATTTATTTATGCTAGTAGTCCGACATGTGTTACTAACATTTATTTATTTATGCTAGTAGTCCGACATGTGTTACTAACATTTATTTATCTATGCTAGTAGTCCGACATGTGTTACTAACATTTATTTATCTATGCTAGTAGTCCGACATGTGTTACTAACATTTATTTATTTATGCTAGTAGTCCGACATGTGTTACTAACATTTATTTATTTATGCTAGTAGTCCGACATGTGTTACTAACATTTATTTATTTATGCTAGTAGTCCGACATGTGTTACTAACATTTATTTATTTATGCTAGTAGTCCGACATGTGTTACTAACATTTATTTATTTATGCTAGTAGTCCGACATGTGTTACTAACATTTATTTATTTATGCTAGTAGTCCGACATGTGTTACTAACATTTATTTATCTATGCTAGTAGTCCGACATGTGTTACTAACATTTATTTATTTATGCTAGTAGTCCGACATGTGTTACTAACATTTATTTATTTATGCTAGTAGTCCGACATGTGTTACTAACATTTATTTATTTATGCTAGTAGTCCGACATGTGTTACTAACATTTATTTATTTATGCTAGTAGTCCGACATGTGTTACTAACATTTATTTATTTATGCTAGTAGTCCGACATGTGTTACTAACATTTATTTATTTATGCTAGTAGTCCGACATGTGTTACTAACATTTATTTATCTATGCTAGTAGTCCGACATGTGTTACTAACATTTATTTATCTATGCTAGTAGTCCGACATGTGTTACTAACATTTATTTATTTATGCTAGTAGTCCGACATGTGTTACTAACATTTATTTATCTATGCTAGTAGTCCGACATGTGTTACTAACATTTATTTATCTATGCTAGTAGTCCGACATGTGTTACTAACATTTATTTATGCTAGAAGTCCGACATGTGTTACTATTTATAGGCATCTTATAAGTAGACGCAGCATTGGCTGCTGTGACGTGAGAAATTCGGCCGCCATCTTGAAGTGGTGATGAGGAGCCAGTGAGCAGCCTAAACTGACAGTTGACAGGTAGAAAACAAAGATGGTGTTCAGCGTTTTCCTGCTCAAATGAGCGGACTGTTGAAAATAGGAATCGGGGGATTACTTTTCACAAGTAAGATTAAAACATGAATGTACTATTGGTTGTATTTTGTGAAAAGAATATTATCACACTGTTGAGAAGGAGCAAAAATCTTCAATACTACTGAAATCGTAGCCGCTAGGAAACAAGAGTATGACCATAATAGAATTGCTTGTCAATGGAATTAATTACATTTAAAAATGCCTAGTTGAATAACATAAAGTTGAAATAAATGATGAAGATAAAGACTGTAAAATATAATCTAATTTTATTCTGAATCCAGTGAAACAGATTGGTGGTTTTAGCTGATATAAAGACTTTCAGGTGTTTATATATATGTTTTAAGTATTTGGCAGACGCTTTTATCCAAAGCGACATACATAAAAAATACATATAAAACAATCACTGTAAACATTCATCATTTAAGGGAAGAATGTAATAGAAAATATCAATACAAAGTGTCAAGACAAAATAAACTCTCTGCTGCTGCAGCAACAGAGATACAGTCTGTAGGTCCCTAAGATATATAGATATCTAATGTATTCATACATTGTTTATGTAGGATATACGCATGTATATATAACCTAATCATATTGTTTCTTCAATTTAAAAATAGCTCACCGTTTTTTCCCCCCTTCTCTGGGATTATATTCCCAGTTTTGATCTCGGACGTCTGGTCACTTATAACACATAAGAATATTCTATTACTGTTTAGCAAACTATGAATAATAAAAGATGTGTCCTTTATCATAGCTACACGTATGACAAAAAAGAGTGTTAAAATCAGTGGTATTCAGTGAGGTAAAATGAATTAAATTGCGCTGACAGTTCATTGCTCCTGCCAAATGAATTGCACTGAGTGGAGCGGATCACCACTCCAAGATGGCGGCTTGCGGCCCCGCGTCGCGTCAGCACCAGTAGGCAGTAGCGCTCCATGCTGCGTCTACTTATAAGATGTCTATAGTTATAACGTTAGCAGTGAGTTTACAGCCTCACTGATTTAACTACACAGCAAATAAAAGTTACGTTACTTAGCCAATAAACGTTATCTTACATTCAAAATGTACCATTCTTTGTGCAACTTCAAATGTCGAACAAAGTTGAAAGTTGTTGCCTCTCAGTCTGTAATATTCGAACCGCATGTTTTGCATACTGCAATTCCTTTTTTGTTGATCAACTCGTAGTTTTTATACCCGAACGAAACTATCTTTGGCATAATTTTTCCTCACTGGCGCGTTGTGTGACAGCTTCTCTTCGTTGGTTGTCCTGCAATTTGATTGGATGAATGCTGTAGGATGAAAACAAGGTGGATGTAGTTTGATTGGATGTTGTACTGACAGGCAGCACACTCGCTGATAAGACACACACTTGTACAAAATGAAAGATACGGAGCGCTCCTGAATAACTTTTTAATCTTTGGGTTTTGGGGAAAGTAGCAAGTCTTGTCAAGTCAAAAGGCTCAAGTCCAAGTCAAGTCACAAGTCATTGATGTTAAAGTCGAAGTCGAGTTGCAAGTCTCTTTACATTTTGTCAAGTCGAGTCTAAAGTCATGTGACTCGAGTCCACACCTCTGATATATTATATATATATATATAAAATATCATATATATATAATATCATATATATTTATATTGGGTAAGGTTGATTGGCAACACTAAATGGTCCCTCGTGTGTGAATGTGAGTGTGAATGTTGTCTGTCTATCTGTGTTGGCCCTGCGATGAGGTGGCGACTTGTCCAGGGTGTAGCCCGCCTTCCGCCCGAATGCAGCTGAGATAGGCTCCATCACCCTCCGCGACCCCAAAAGGGACAAGCGGTAGAAAATGGATGGATGGATTATATATCATATATACATATTATATATATATGTGTGTATATGATATATAATATGTATATATACATATATGTATATTATATATATGTATATATAATTTATATAATATATATATATATATATATAAACATATATATATATATATATAAACATATATACGGTATGTGTATATATAAACGTATATAAATATGTTTTTATAAATAATATATATTTTATATAATATATATAAACAAATAATATATATTACATATATATATATATATATGTATAAATATTATATATAATATTTTTATAAATAATATATATATATTATATATGTTATTTTTTATATATATATATATATATATATATATATATATAAATAATATATATATTATATATACATATAAATAAAAAGTGTATATACACACACACACATTAATATATACACATACATACATTAGAGGCCAACAGTTTGGACACACCTCATTCAATGTGTTTTATTTTCACGACTATTTACATTGTAGATTGTCACTGAAGGCATCAAAACTATGATTGAACACAACAAAAAAAGGTGAAATAACTGAAAACATGTTTTATATTCTATTTCCTTCAAAATAGCCACCCTTTGCTCTGATTACTGCTTTGCACACTCTTGGCATTCTCTCTGTGAGCTTCAAGCACACCTGTAAAGTGAAAACCATTTCAGGTGACTACCTCTTGAAGCTCATCGAGAGAATGCCAAGAGTGTGCAAAGCAGTAATCAGAGCAAAGGGTGGCTATTTTGAAGAAACTATGGACTATATTCAATAATACTACATCATCTTTAAATAATAATACATAATGAATAGTACTGTATTTATTATAATTTTTGTGTGTGAAATTGTTGCTGTTGAATCTGAATTTAATTAGATGCGTGTTTTGGAGCAATAGGAGAACAAATCGTCAATATTTTTTCTTTTTGTGCAAAATAACCAAAGTACCAGAATAAAATACAAATATTTAGCTTTTTTTCTATGTGTTACCTTTCCTGACACAGCCTTGTCTGGGGATCAAACCTCATCTCAGACACACTGAATGTTCTTTTTGGTGACAGCAGAAAAGGTCCGGAAATAAGTTTGCTGTAAAGTTTCCTATAAAATTCCCCATCATTCATTCTAATAACATTTTACAAACTATTTTTGATTTTTATGGTAATTTGGGGAAAAAATGTATCCCTTTTGAGGTCAATATGAGGATGCATACCGTATTTTTCGGACTATAAGTCACAGTTTTTTTTCATAGTTTGGCCGGGGGTGCGACTTATGTGTGAAATTATTAACACATTAGCGTAAAATATCATATATTATTATTTATCTCATTCACGTAAGAGACTAGAGCAGGGGTCGGCAACCTTTACCAGTCAAAGAGCCATTTTGACCAGTTTCACAAATTATAGAAAACTATGGGAGCCGCAAAAAATGTATGAAATTTTAAATGAAATAACACTGTATACAAAGATCTTTTTTTGCTTTGTGCTATGTATAATCCAGGGTTCTCAGACACGCGGCCCACACCTTTATATGGGATTTGAAAACTGGTGCGGCATGCGGGTTTTAACTGAATGGCGCTTGTCAGCGTCATGCGTGCCGTGTTGGAACAGCATATAGCACCTACCATAAACAGCGTGCCTGATCAGCCACACGTATGTGGCTTCTGCTTGCTTACGTAGGTAACAGCAACACATACTTGGTCAACAACCACACAGGTTACACTGACGGTGGCGGTATAACAATTTTTTTAACACTCTTACTAATAATGCACCACACTGTGAACCCACACCAATCAAGAATGACAAACACATTTCGGGAGAACATCTGCACCTTAACACAACATAAACACAACAGGACAAATACCCAGAATCCCATGCAGCCCCAACTCTTCCGGGATACATTATACACCCCCGCTACCAAACCCCGCCCACCTCAACCGACGCACAGAGAGGGGGGGGTTGATGTGTGAGGGAGCAGGGTTGGGGTGGGGGCGGGGTTTGGTGGTAGCAGGGGTGTATAATATAGCCCGGAAGAGTCAGGGCTGCATGGGATTCTGGGTGTTTGTTCTGTTGTGTTTATGTTGTGTTAAGGTGCAGATGTTCTCCCGAAATGGGTTTGTCATTCTTGTTTGGTTTTGGTTCAAAGTGTGGCGCATTATTAGTAAGAGTGTTAAAGTTGTTTTATATGGTTACCGTCAGTGTAACCTGTGTGGCTGTTGACCAAGTATGCCTTGCTGTCACGTACGTGTGGAAGCAGAAGATGTATATGACAAGAGGCTGGGCTGGCACGCTGTTAATACAGATTGTAGAAGGCACCAAATGTTGTACCATCATGATACACCCTTATTATAGCTGTAAGGGTGAAAGTCGGTGAATATTAATCCCGGGGGAGTTTTCTGCGAGAGAAACTGAAATCCGGAAGTCTCACGGGAAAATCGGGGGGTTCAGCAAGTAAGTTGCTGAGCCGCATCAGAGTGATCAAAGAGCCGCATGCGGCTCCGGAGCCGCGGATTGCCGACCTCTGGACTAGACGTATAAGATTTCATGGGATTTAGCGATTAGGAGTGACAGATTGTTTGGTAAACGTATAGCATGTTCTATATGTTATAGTTATTTGAATGACTCTTACCATAATATGTTACGTTAACATACCAGGCACGTTCTCAGTTGGTTATTTATGCCTCATATAACGTACACTTATTCAGCCTGTTGTTCACTATTATTTATTTATTTTAAATTGCCTTTCAAATGTCTATTCTTGGTGTTGGCTTTTATCAAATGCAATTCCCCAAAAAATGCGACTTATATGTTTTTTTTCCTTCTTTATTATGCATTTTCGGCCGGTGAGACTTATACTCCGGAGTGACTTATACTCCGAAAAATACGGTACGACCATTGGGTTTTTTCAAGGGACGGTTGTAACTCGGATTATATGACCGGATATTATTTTACCACACAACAACACATCTTTAAAACAACAATCTACAAAGTGCAGCTTTAATGGACAGAAAACATAGCTTCTTCTTCTAGTTTATTTCTCTATTTAAACTCTACAACAAAGTAAAATCCACAAAAGAAAATATTCTGAATGAACAAGGAGCACTTTTTTATCGTAATAGGAACTGGCTATGTACAGCTAAACATTCCTCTGAAAATACATGAGGGGCTTCAAAAGTGCTGATCCAACAGGAGGGGGAAAAAAAGCATATGAGTGAGAGACCTGAAATAACACAGCTTGGCACTCGTCTCTACTGTCAAACACGCACACACACACACACACACACACACACCCACACACACACACACGCGCACCAAGTGATGGCCGCAGTGACGAGCATGAAGACAAAATGAAGACTAAAGAGATGTTGTTCACCTTAATGACTGTCAGATGGAGTGTTGATGCCCATTAGATCTCAGCTGGGAAGTTGCACACAAACACTTCAGTATCTGCCGAGTCTTCCTAACTTGAGAGTCTCAAAAGAAAGGAAATGAAAGACGAGTAATGACAGCATCAACTAAGTTGTTTTGGACTTTGTGGTGCGGAACACACACAGGAAGTCAAGATGAACAAGAAAGGCGCAATCTTCCTGAAAGTGAGAATCTCTAAGCAACTATACACAATGTGTGTGTCTGTAGAACTATACACAATGTGTGTGTCTGTAGACAAAATGTGTGTGTCTGTAGAACTAGACACAATGTGTGTGTCTGTAGACAAAATGTGTGTCTGTAGAACTAGACACAATATGTGTGTCTGTAGAACTATACACAATGTGTGTGTCTGTAGAGTAGAGGTAGTGTTTAAAGGTGAAGGGAGGGTGGGGCTTATAGCATACTTGCCAACCTTGAGACCTCCAAATTCGGGAAACGGGGGGGGGGGGGGGGGTGTATATTGTAGCGTCCCGGAAGAGTAGGGATGATGTTCGAAATCGGTTGTTCGATAAAAGAACCGATTCCATGGACTCGAATCCCTTTTTGAGAACCGGTTCCCGTTACCGAGGCCACTATAGTAAAGAAAAAGAGTTGGTTCTTTATTCGAATCCCTTCCCACGTACAGGAAATGCCCTGTGGGACCTGCAATGTTATGCCCATTTGATTGTAGACTCTTACTGACACCTTGTGGCGATATGAAAATACTACGCGTCATTAGTTTGGGCATTTCCGGGTTGAGACAATTGAGAAGTAGACAAGTTGTGTTCGCTCTTACAAGCCTTGGAAAAGATAAGTCTGTATATATATTTTTTTTAGGGGGCTAACAGTCAATATTTATTTTTATTTTTTTTTTCTTATAAAATAAAAGTGAGCTTTTGTTAAACCAAATATTGTGTTTTTTGCCATATACAACAACCTATCTGGATTCGATAAAGGAATCGGTTCGATAATGGGCTCGAACTCGATAATTTCTTATCAAACATCATCCCTACGGAAGAGTTAGTGCTGCAAGGGGTTCTGGGTATTTGTTCTGTTGTGTTACGGTGCGGAGGTTCTCCCGAAATGTGTGAGTGAATTATATTTATATAGCGCTTTTCTCTAGTGACTCAAAGCGCTTTTACATAGTGAAACCCAATATCTAAGTTGCATTTAAACCAGTGTGGGTGGCACTGGGAGCAGGTGGGTAAAGTGTCTTGCCCAAGGACACAACGGCAGTGACTAGGATGGCGGAAGCGGGGATCGAACCTGGAACTCTGAAGTTGCTGGCACGGCCACTCTACCAATCGAGCTATACCGCCCCTTATCCTTTGTTGTGGACAATATAATTTAATAATAGTGTGATGTACCATCTTGTCTACTGTTTTAATGAGAGTTATCAAATTGACCTTGTTGGGTCTCAAGTAGAGATGTCCGATATATCGGCCGATAAATGCTCTATGAAATGCAATATCGGAAATTATCGTTATCGTTTTTTTTTATTATCGGTATCGTTTTTTTATTTATTTTTTTATTTAATTAAATCAACATAAAAAACACAAGATACACTTACAATTAGTGCACCAACCCAAAAAACCTCCCTCACTCATTCACACAAAAGGGTTGTTTCTTTCTGTTATTAATATTCTGGTTCCTACATTATATATCAATATATATCAATACAGTCTGCAAGGGATACAGTCCGTAAGCACACATAAGCTGGTCCACTAATAGTACTAACCTTTAACAGTTAATTTTACTCATTTTCATTAATTACTAGATTCTATGTAACTGTTTTTATATTGTTTTACTTTCTTTTTTATTCAAGAAAATGTTTTTAATTTATTTATCTTATTTTATTTTTATTTATTGTTTTAAAAAGGACCTTATCTTCACCATACCTGGTTGTCCAAATTAGGCATAATAATGTGTTAATTCCACGACTGTATATATCGGTATCGGTAATTGGCAAAAAGCCATTATCGGACATCCCTGGTCTCATTAAAAAAAAAAGGATTAAAATAATACCGATGTGATACTTTAGTTATTTGAGGGGGAATCTATGTCATTGTCATTCTTGTTTGGTGTGGGTTCAGTGTGGCGCATATTTGTAACAGTGTTAAAGTTGTTTATACGGCCACCCTCAGTGTGACCTGTATGGCTGTTGACCAATTATGCCTTGCATTCACTTAAGTGTGTGTAAAAGCCGCATATATTATGTGACTGGGCCGGCACGCTGTTTGTATGGAGAAAAAGCGGACGTGACGACAGGTTGTAGAGGACGCTAAAGGCACGCCCCCATTATTGTTGTCCGGGTGGAAATTGGGAGAAATTGGGGCGAATGGTTGCCCCGGGAGATTTTCGGTGGGGGCACTGAAATTCGGGAGTCTCCCGGGAAAATCGGGAGGGTTGGCAAGTATGACTTAAAGTTTGGAGTTTTGGATGCTTGTTTCAGACCACTTGTTTTTTCTGTGTGTGTGTGTGTGTGTGTGTGTGTGTGTGTGTGTGTGTGTGTGTGTGTGCATAGGCTTGTCGCTCCTAAGTGGCTGCAGCATGTGAGAAACACTGATTATCACGTGGCAGTTGAATTGTCTAAATCCAAAATTCAACAAACTCCTGCTTATTAAAATAAATATTTGCATTTCAAAAAGGTGGTGGGGAATAAAACACTAGAGCGTCCCAGCAGGACAACATGTGCTTCTATAATTTACAAAACACACACACACACACACACCTGGGTCCTCAACAGGATGCAAATTATAAGCATATATATTTATATAGATCAATTCTGCAATCAACAAAAAAAAAAGTTAAAAAACAAAACTTTTTGGTGACTAATTTAGTGAGCCACTATTCTCTGTTTCTATACATTTTGTACTTAAAATGCTATAAGACATATCTGAATATATTATTTTATTCCTTTATTTTACAAAACCACCAGCGTGTGTGAACGGAGGTCATTGAATGACGAGCGGGCAGCGAGGACGTCTCACCAGGACTCCAAAAAGTAGAATTATGTTCAACTTGACATTTGTGTGCAATGAGCAGGAATGTGTTGATAAGAATTAGATAACATTTGTCTGATTTGATTGTGCAACACAAAGATTGACAGCCAAACTGTCCATTTTGATAAAAGTCCAACGTTGGACATGAAAGTCTGAAAAAAAGACAGAAATTGGGATAAAAAGTGGACTGACCTCCTCTGGAGGAGAAGAGTGAGACGACCTTCTGCCTCCTGGTCCAAAGCACCAGGAAGTCCATTCTCGCTCCTGTAGTGCACGGCTGTGAGCGCCCATCATGCCATCCGTGTGGCCAACGAGGGACTTCCCTCCTACGCCGTCCCACTGTGCAAAGCTAACATGCCGCTGGTGGGACACGTAGTCCACTTTTGCAGCGCACTCACTCACACACAAACACACACATACACACGAGTCCACGGGACATTCGGTGGCATTCTTCAGCAGTGTGTCAGCTGCGACTTCCTTCCTGCGGGTGTGCACCTCCTCTCTCCGAGGCTCAGTTCGAGCTGGCTGTGATGGGCTTCTCCAGCGGGGGCGCGCTGAGCAGGAGGCTGCCGTAGCACGTCTTGCACACGCGACTGGGCTCGAACAGCTGCTGGCTTGGCACCGGCAACTTCTGGTCGCAACAGTTGGCGCAGAAGACGTTACCACAATTCCTGCATTGGGGAGAGACACACAAACTCACAATTGGACACTTTTTAGGCTGCACAAACCTGACTGACTTCCTATCTGGGAGGGTTCATAGAAAGTGAGGTAAACTCGCATATACGGTTATTATAAAGTGGAACCAGTTGTAGTGAAAATCTGTCAGATAAGTGGTGGTCAACATAACCCAAACCAGCTGTTGCTGACACTTCCTTTTACTAGGAGATAAAGGATTTTAAACCTGCCATAGTGTGTTGACATTTGTGCAAAAATAACATACCGTAAGTGCACTTTGTTAGTAGCAGAAAGGTGAATGAAAGAACAAAATAAAGGATCTTTGGTTTGCTGCTGAAGCTTAAAGGGGAACATTATCACCAGACCTATGTAAGCGTCAATATATACCTTGATGTTGCAGAAAAAAGACCATATATTTTTTTAACCGATTTCCGAACTCTAAATGGGTGAATTTTGGCGAATTAAACGCCTTTCTAATATTCGCTCTCGGAGCGCATCGGGAAGCAATCCGCCATTTTCTCAAACACAGAGTCAAATCAGCTCTGTTATTTTCCGTTTTTTTCGACTGTTTTCCGTACCTTGGAGACATCATGCCTCGTCTGTGTGTTGTCGGAGGGTGTAACAACACGAACAGGGACGGATTCAAGTTGCACCAGTGGCCCAAAGATGCGAAAGTGGCAAGAAATTGGACGTTTGTTCCGCACACTTTACCGACGAAAGCTACGCTACGACAGAGATGGCAAGAATGTGTGGATATCCTGCGACACTCAAAGCAGATGCATTTCCAACGATAAAGTCAAAGAAATCTGCCGCCAGACCCCCATTGAATCTGCCGGAGTGTGTGAGCAATTCAGGGACAAAGGGCCTCGGTAGCACGGCAAGCAATGGCGGCAGTTTGTTCCCGCAGACGAGCGAGCTAAACCCCCTGGATGTCTTGGCTCACACCGTCCCTTATGCCACCAAAGATGATAAAGAAAAGAATATCGACCCTAGCTTCCCTGGCCTGCTGACATCAACTCCAAAACTGGACAGATCAGCTTTCAGGAAAAGAGCGCGGATGAGGGTATGTCTACAGAATATATTAATTGATGAAAACTGGGCTGTCTGCACTCTCAAAGTGCATGTTGTTGCCAAATGTATTTCATATGCTGTAAACCTAGTTCATAGTTGTTAGTTTCCTTTAATGCCAAACAAACACATACCAATCGTTGGTTAGAAGGCGATCGCCGAATTCGTCCTCGCTTTCTCCCGTGTCGCTGGCTGTCGTGTCGTTTGTCGGTTTCGCTTGCATACGGTTCAAACCGATATGGCTCAATAGCTTCAGTTTCTTCTTCAATTTCGTTTTCGCTACCTGCCTCCACACTACAACCATCCGTTTCAATACATGCGTAATCTGTTGAATCGCTTAAGCCGCTGAAATCCGAGCTAATGTCGCTATAGCTTGCTGTTCTTTCCGCCATGTTTGTTTGTGTTGGCTTCACTATGTGACCTCACAGGAAAATGGACGGGTGTATATAACGATGGTTAAAATCAGGCACTTTGAAGCTTTTTTTAGGGATATTGCGTGATGGGTAAAATTTTGAAAAAAACTTTGAAAAATATAATAAGCCACTGGGAACTGATTTTTAATGGTTTTAACCATTCTGAAATTGTGATAATGTTCCCCTTTAACAGGATCCCCAACATTGTTTGCACCTGGGACCGCTTTAATGTAGCATTATTACCACAGACCACACTTCATTACCACAGACCGGCCTTCATTACCACAGACCACACTTCCACGCGTGGCAGACAAATGCAGTTAAAAAATAAGTGCATGAAAAATACAACTCACCATAACGCTTAATTAATTAGTGGGAGCTTATTTCTTTGTGATGAGATGTCCCCAGTAGGTTTATTGTATGTACTGTATATATTATACACCATCAACCTGCCTCTATATATTATATACAATCTACCTGCCTTTATATATTATATACCATCAACCTGCCACTATATATTATATATCATCAACCTGCCTGTGTATAAAGCCCTGTCTGAGAGAAAGACAAGCATTATTGACCTACAGTTAACAACTAAATTATTTCACTTTACCTTTTTCTGTGTTGATTGAACTGTGTTGAAGCAGCAAAAAAAGGACATTATGTTAAATGAAGAGTTTCTGTCTCTGATAGTTGACATAATAATGTAACTGCATCATAAAGCCTACATGAACTCCATGGTGTTCAGGGATGAATAGTCTCTCCTATTGCACTATTTTTTCAGCTATAGTTACATTAATCATTTGTAATGTAGCAGCCTAGTTTAGAATGACAGGATCCCTGCTATCACATGTTGATAAAAATATAACATTTACCTAATAAAAATCAACTACAGGCTTCCCAAATGCTGTAATAAATTAAGCATGATGAGTTGAACATATGTCAGCATGTGGCCCCACTTTTAACTCTTTTTTTTCAAACACTTATTGCAAACGCTTTTTTTCAGTAAGTCATTAATTTGACTTTGTAAGTCAATATTTCAGCATCTCAGGTAACTAAGACTGTTTTGTTTTTACCTTACGGAAAAAAATATTGAGATATATATCGGATATCGCCATTCAGCAAATGGAGCGGAAAACACAACCAAAAGTTGTGTTTTCCTACTTCACCACAGTCTGTAGTCTATTATTGATGTGTCGAGTGAGACAAGCGAAAGTTAAGTCAGAGAAAATACGGTCGTTCCAAAAAAATTTTGTTTCTCTGCGGCCCGGTAGCAAATGCATCACGAGCAGGTGGTTGCCGATTACTGCTTTAAAAAGGTAAAAAAGCAGTTGCAACACCACAAAGGATGAAGAGTTGACAGGGCAACGATTAATCCATTAATTTGATTAGAAAAAAAGATTTGATTTATCTTTTGTTGCTTTGATTAATCCTTTAATGAATGATGACAATTTATAGAATCCAGACCGTATGAAGTTCCCAGAACTTTAAATAAGGAGACAAAGTTACCGCACAGTCTCTGCAATACAGCACATGTACATCAGGTAGTGTGTGGGTGTTGTGGTAAAAAACGGGAGGAAAAAAATGAAGGTTATAGCATTGAGCTTTTAGCCGATCATAATTGATTACTAAGTTAAGCAATAGCTGCAGCCCTTGTCCTTTGGTTTACAGATTTTGACACAAGCATTGATCTGCTATTGTAAAAACACCCCAGTAATAACAATGACGTTAACAAAACTACAACACGACTAGACCGATTCTTCATGGGGCTCAAACATGTCAACGCCGATTTAAGCGAGCACTTTTATTAACAAGAACACGGTGAACCAAGACTTGACAAGTTGGTCCACTTACACGGCTTGTCCACATACAGGGGTTCCAAGGTAGTAATGGATCATAGAATATAGCAACATTTAAAGTACACTATAAACTACGATAACATAAATATGGTAATTAACTTCAAACAATTAACTAACTTCAAACATTTAACCAAGTCATACGACAAAGTACACAACAGCACGGTCTAACAGCTTTGCAGCAAATGTATGCACTGTCGAGAGGAGGTGCCCTTGAGCAGGGCTTGCTCTTGATCAAGGAGGTTATGGCCTGGTGTTCTGCAAATGGCGGAACAGATCATAGGGACTCCTCTTCCTCCTATCCAGGAGATCGCAAAAAGCCGCTGCCTGACCAGGGCTCAGAAAATCTGCAAGGACTCCTCCCACCCCCACCAAGGACTGTTTTCACTGCTGGATTCTAGAAAGAGGATCCACAGCCTCCGTAGCAGAACCTCTAGGTCAGGGGTCGGCAACCTTTAGCATACAAAGAGCCATTGGAGCCCATTTCCCCCCCAAAAAAACCCACTTAGAGCCACAAACTCTGTTAGATTCCTAAAAAGATGATAACACCACTTATAGTTTCCTTACACTTGTGCTATAGGACTTATGAAAATAAACACTTATTTGATGTATTTCTGGGTATAACGAAGCAAATCCTCAAATTATTTTGAACATTAGAAAAAAATACGACTGCTGCATATTCATTTGACTAAAAATTTAAAACAACTACCTAGTCATCAATAAAAACAGCCAATTACCGTATTTTTCGGACTATAAATCGCAGTTTTTTCCATAGTTTTTTCCAGTGCGACTTATATGTTTTTTTCCTTCTTTATTATGTATTTTCGGCAGGTGCGACTTATACTCCGAAAAATACGGTAATAAAAATGTAAATTAATCAAATGTTTCTCTTTTTTGATCCGTCCATTGCTAGGGGTAGACCGCTAAAAACAATACAATTGCATGGCAGCAAGAGATGTCGCATAAGGGCTGTGACATACATTTCCATCGACAATATATTAAAATGTGTTTTATTTTCATACGTCAAGATTCCAGAACTCTCCAAAATAACAACTGTTAAATTAAAATAAACTAAATAAAATGAAATATAATAAATCAAGTAACCAGTATTTGTTGACATCCGGTTTCAAAGCCAAAGGGAGCCACGGCGGAGGCATGAAAGAGCCGCGGGTTGCAGACCCCTGCTCTAGGTTCTGTAACAGCTTCTTCCCTCAGGCTGTAAGACTCTTGAACGCATCATAATAATCCCCTCAATTCCCCCCAAAAAATGGATTAATTTGCTGGAATATAAAGACAATATAACATACATCCATAAAGTGGATGCATATGCAAAAGTGCAACATATTTATCTGTACAGTAATCTATTTATTTATATCTGCACCTTATTGCCATTTTATCCTGCACTACCATGAGCTAATGCAACAAAATTTCGTTCTCATCTGTACTGCAAAGTTCAAATTTGAATGACAATAAAAGGAAGTCTAAGTCTAAATGACTGAAGCCTTTAGTCAAGAGCTTGTCTCATCAGGCCAACGATCATTGAGTGTTTGGACCTTGAACCATGACACTCTCCTGTTGGTGCCCAGCCACTCTTCACTCCCTCCTGGTACACATCCAACAAGAGTGTCTCTGATGCCTCCTCCAGACTTCTCTCTCTCTCTCAGCCCACCTCCTATCTGCCAACAACTTAGACTGACCAGGCACGCATCCTCTGCAACCAACCTTTCAAGTACAACCACCAATCTTTTATTCCTACAGTCGTACACCAGGTCTTAGAGTTCCTCCAAAAATGCAATTCTTCCACAAGCTCCACCAGGATGATCTTCTTCACTTCAATGAAGAACAGACCTGCATCAGGTCGAAAGGTGAGAAATGGAGCTTTCTTCAGAGATACTATAAGCTCCTTCATTTTGTTGACTTGCCAGTGTCACTAAGAAACTTGCCAGTACTATGTACTTGTAAAACAATTGAGTAATGTTGGCAAGTATCCTGGTAAAGATGGGATTTTTTTTTAAGTTTCTTGATGACTATTCATCATACTTGCCAACCTTGAGACCTCCAATTTCGGGAGGTGTGGGGGTGGGGGTGGGGGGGCGTGGTTAAGAGGGGAGGAGTATATTGACAGCTAGAATTCACCAAGTCAAGTATTTCACACGCATATATATATATATATATATACATCCTGAAAATATGCAAACAAAACTGTGTTTAGATAATTGATACTTCAAACTTGCATAAATAAATATTAAGGAATATAACATAACTTGGCTTCTGAGAGCTTCAAAATGTAATGAATAAAATTGTTGATACACAAGCAATTATTTCAATAATTAAATATGGTCATTTTAAATGAATTATTATGATCATTTAAAATTAATTATTTCAAATATGTTTATTTTAATGTATAATAGGAGGCCGCGGGGAAGACCCAGGACATTGGGAAGACTATGTCTCCCGGCTGGCCTGGGAACGCCTCGGGGTCCCACAGGAAGAGCTGGACGAAGTGGCTGGGGAGAGGGAAGTCTGGGCTTCCCTGCTTAGGCTGCTGCCCCCGCGACCCGACCTCGGATAAGCGGAAAAAGATGGATGGAATTCTATGGCTGAGTGTAATAAGGAGTCAGAAAAATACAAATAAAAATATAATTAATTTGGATGTTTTTAGCAAAATATAGTAAAACATTTTTTTATTTTTTTTAATTAATATATATATATTTATTTTTAGGTAAGATAAACATAATACAATTTATCTGTAGTCTGGCTGATTTAGTTCTTGTCACCCTATTGTCCTCCCGTTATGAAAAAAGGCTGTCCTCACTCAGGTCGCATGGAGCTGGAGGGGGCGTGGCCTCCAGCTCCGGCTGAAAATCGGGAGATTTTCGGGAGAATATTTGTCCCGGGAGGTTTTCGGGAGAGGCGCTGAATTTCGGGAGTCTCCCGGAAAATTCGGGAGGGTTGGCAAGTATGCTATTCATGAGCATTGAACACTGTACTTAATGATGTGTGAACGTGAGGGGGGGATTATTTAGAATATTACAGTGAAACCCATTTATGTCGACGCTCTTAGGGCGGTCAACATAACCGAAATCGAAACTAGCCATTGCTTGCACATTACCTCGTGACTTTCCCCAGAGACATAAGTGGGGATGGATATCGAAACTGCCAAAGTGAATGGTAACAACCAGACAGAAAAAAATACTACCGTATTTTTCGGAGTATAAGTCGCACCGGCCGAAAATACATAAGAATGAAAAAAAACACAAGTCGCACTGGAGTATAAGTCGCATTTTTGGGGGAAATGTATTTGATAAAAGCCAACACCAAGAATAGACATTTGAAAGGCAATTTAAAATAAATAAAGAATAGTGAACAACAGGCTGAATAAGTGTACGTTATATGAGGCATAAATAACCAACTGAGAACGTGCCTGGTATGTTAACGTAACATATTATGGTAAGAGTCATTCAAATAACTATAACATATAGAACAAGCTATACATTTACCAAACAATCTGTCACTCCTAATCGCTAAATCCCATGAAATCTTATACGTCTAGTCTCTTACGTGAATGAGCTAAATAATATTATTAGATATTTTATGGTAATGTGTTAATAATTTCACACATAAGTCGCTCCTGAGTATAAGTCGCACCCCCAGCCAAACTGAAAAAAAACTGCGACTTATAGTCCGAAAAATACGGTAAGTAACTATCGGTGCCTTATTTAAATTTAGGTAAATCAATTTAACTATAGGCAGAGTGTTGTGATATTTAACGCTTCAAGTCAGCAGAACAGAAAGTGAGCATTAACCTAAATACTGCACTTTCAGTAGCGTATTTTTCAGACTATAAGACGCACTAAAAATTATTTAATTTTTGCAAAAAAAAACGACAGAGCGCCTTATAACCTGGTGCGCCTAATGTACGTTTTAATTTTGGTTTCGCTTACTGACCTAAAAGCAATTTTATTCTGCACACGGTGTAATGATAAGTGCGACCAGTAAATGGCAATCACACATTAAAATATATGAGTGGACTGCAAGTTTGAGGGTTGGACTCCGCCAAGGCTGCCCTTTGTCACCGATTCTGTTCATAACCTTTATGGACAGAATTTCTAGGTGCAGTCAGGGCGTTGAGGGGATCCGGGATTAGGTCTCTGCTTTTTGCAGATGATGTGGTCCTGGTGGCTTCATCTGGCCAGGATCTTCAGCTCTCACTGGATCGGTTCGCAGCAGAGTGTGAAGCGACTGGGATGGGAATCAGCACCCCCAAGTCTGAGTCCATGGTTCTCGCCCGGAAAAGGGTGGAATGCCATCTCCGGGTTGGGGAGGAGACCCTGCCCCAAGTGGAGGAGTTCAAGTACCTCGGAGTCTTGTTCACGAGTGAGGGAAGAGTGGATCGTGAGATTGACAGGCGGATCGGTGCGGCGTCTTCAGTAATGCGGACGCTGTATCGATCGGTTGTGGTGAAGAAGGAGCTCAGTCGGAAGGCAAAGCTCTCAATTTACCGGTTGATCTGCGTTCCCATCCTCACCTATGGTCATGAGCTTTGGCTTATGACCGAAAGGACAAGATCACGGGTACAAGCGGCCGAAATGAGTTTCCTCCGCTGGGTGGCAGGGCTCTCCCTTAGAGATAGGGTGAGAAGCTCTGTCATCCGGGAGGAGCTCAAAGTAAAGCCGCTGCTCCTCCACATGGAGAGGAGCCAGATGAGGTGGTTCGGGCATCTGGTCAGGATGCCACCCGAACGCCTCCCTAGAGAGGTGTTTAGGGCACGTCCAACCGGTAGGAGGCCACGGGGAAGACCCAGGACACGTTGGGAAGACTATGTCTCCCGGCTGGCCTGGGAACGCCTCAGGATCCCCCGGGAGGAGCTGGACCAAGTGGCTGGGGAGAGGGAAGTCTGGGCTTCCCTGCTTCCTCGCGACCAGACCTCGGATAAGCGAAAGAAGATGGATGGATGAAGTTGACGCCCGTTCAATGGACGTCATCAAATTATCCATATATGGTAAAGGTTTACCCAGAGTGCATTGCGTGGGTACCCCGTTGCAGTCTGGCAACGTGGTCAATAAGCTCCTTCTTTTTCTCTATCCTGTTGTTGTGGGGCATTCATCCTCCACTGTTGCCATTCCCAATATAAAGTAGCGCATAGTTCTAACTTATATCTGTCAGTAGGGGTTTGGATAATTGTTTGTGGATTTTATCTCACATTAGTGAATTTATTACTATTATTACTTATAATTGTATTTATATTATTTAAGTGTTTAAAGTCGTACAACTTTAATGACGAAAAGATACTTAGCCTCTTAAGGCCCATGCTGTTTGTTTACATGCTTTTTTTTATTTCTCTTTGCTATTTGGGCTTATTGGACCCTAATTAGAATAAAAACTAAGAATCATCTTTTGATATGATGTACTTAGTCCATAAGTAACAAACGTGTACTTCATGTTTAGTGACATGCTAATTCTTATTTTTACACTTTTTTTTCCTTCCAAATTCCATTGTATGTTATACTCTTCTGACACCACCAGATGGCAGTATAAGTGTCCACATAATGGCCATAAGACACCAATTCAATAGTGTACACAATTTTGGAAATAAGAGCTAAATGGTGCTGACCACGCATGTGGCCACTAAGCCTTTTTAAGATTTAAATTTTTTTTAAATTTTTTTATTTTTTTTTTTAAGACAAAATATCTGTTATTCTTATTTTAAGTACTGGTTCGGGTACTGATTTGGCACCTACTTTGGCTAATGAAAATTGGGTCGGTGATAAGGGACATAGTTTGTTGACATGATTTTCCTCCATTTGTGAATATTTTAGGGCTGCACGGTAAATATCGGACAGATAATTATTGGACTGATACGAGGAATTATGATGTCATACCGATAATTTTGATGATATTAGAAAATAACTGATAACTGCTTAAAAAACAAAAAACAAAAACAATGGGTCCAATGAAATGAGTTGTAGAAGGGTTAATTAAGGTGAGCAAATCAAGTACACAACATTTATGGCCGTGACCTTCCCCTTAACATGTTGATCGTGTGGGAATTCATCATTGTTTCAGAGGAAGCCATTTAGCGTGCTAGTTGCACCAAATGTTCCGCAAAAATACAGCAAAAGGGGAAAAAAACAAATGAGCCACATGAAATGCCAGCATCACTACAACGGCGTTTTGAAAGACTACAAAGACACCTGCACTTGCTAAAGAAGCTGCCCTAAAGCCAGCCACCAATAACGTTGTGCAAAATCTACAGTTAAATCTAAGTTTGACTAAATAAATAAGTTTGCAGCTATTGGTATCGGTCTTGAGAAGCAGGCAGTTATTTGTGTTGGTATTGGCTTGAAAACATATATAGAGCGTCCCTAATGTTTTTTATTTTTGTGTTTTCATTTGATATTTTATACTCCTATCAAACAGTTGTGGTGATGTTATTGTATATTTTGACTACAATGACAAAAACTTTCAAACATGTGCAAATCCTTCTTCAAATGTTTATCTAAAAACAAGTATTAAATGTTTTTTTTAGTTGCTGTGGTAAAATTTTGTTAATAATGCCATACTTTTATTTGGAAGCTTAATTTGCTCTGAACATGTAGTTACTGTATGTGGGTTTTAATGCTAGTTATGTAGTTATTACCATACTTGCCAACCCTCCCGAATTTTCCGGGAGACTCCCGAATTTCAGTGCCTCTCTCGAAAATCTCCCGAGACAACCATTCTCCCGATTTCCAGCTGGACCTGAGTGAGGACAGCCTGCCGTCACGTCCGCTTTTCCTCCTTATAAACAGCGTTCCGGCCTCGTCACGTTATAACATCTACGGCTTTTGGAGCTCAGTGCGCAACTGCACACAAAACAAGAAGGAGACTATTATATATGTCTCCGTTATCCATAGGTTTATCTATAACCCATAAAGTAGGCAGGCACGGAGCAATTGCTCAGCGTGTGTTTATTCCAGCCAGCACGTTAATACACTGACACACAACATCCGGATTCCCATCATGCATTGTTTCAAAACTACGGCAAGTAGTAATGTCCAAAAACATAACAGACTAAGCAGAAGAACCAAAAAGAGTCATGGCGACGACGAGTAAGAAGAAGAAGTACGCTTGCAAGTTCCAAAATGATTGGAAACAAGAATTTCAGTTTATCCAGGACAGCTCGAAGGGGAAGGAGTATGCTAGGGAGAGATGGAAGATTCCAGACTCTGGTGCATTTGATGAAGGCACTTTTGTGCGTGCCACACAGCAATGCATCATCAGAGACCAGGGGGTTCAGCATGGTTAGAAAGACAGTGACAGAGAATAGAACGAGGATGGACAATTGAAACCTAAACTCACTCCTTTCCTGCAAATTAAATTTTACAGATGCTGCCCATACCTATGCTCCTTCAAAGGCTGTGTTACTGGCTGCAAAGCATTGCACTTCAAATACAACAATGAGAAGAGGAGTGTTATGTGTGTGTATATGTGTAAATAAATGAACACTGAAATTCAAGTATTTCTTATATATATATATATATATATATATATAAATATAAGAAATACTTGAATTTCAGTGAGTTCTAGCTATAAATATAATCTAATAAATAAGAAATAGAGTGCTCAGAGAGAATGGGGTATCGAACTGTCTGATTGTGGCAGTCCGGTCCCTGTACGATCAGTGTCAGAGCTTGGTCCGCATTGCCGGCAGTAAGTCGGACACGTTTCCAGTGAGGGTTGGACTCCGCCAAGGCTGCCCTTTGTCACCGATTCTGTTCATAACTTTTATGGACAGAATTTCTAGGCGCAGTCAAGGCGTTGAGGGGTTCCGGTTTGGTGGCTGCAGGATTAGGTCTCTGCTTTTTGCGGATGATGTGGTCCTGATGGCTTCATCTGGCCGGGATCTTCAGCTCTCACTGGATCGGTTCGCAGCCGGGTGTGAAGCGACTGGGTTGAGAATCAGCATCTCCAAGTCAGAGTCCATGGTTCTCGCCCGGAAAAGGGTGGAGTGCCATCTCCGGGTTGGGGAGGAGACCCTGCCCCAAGTGGAGGAGTTCAAGTACCTAGGAGTCTTGTTCACGAGTGGGGGAAGAGTGGATCGTGAGATCGACAGGCGGATCGGTGCGGCATCTTCAGTAATGCGGACGCTGTATCGATCCGTTGTGGTGAAGAAGGAGCTGAGCCGGAAGGCAAAGCTCTCAATTTACCGGTCGATCTACGTTCCCATCCTCACCTATGGTCATGAGCTTTGGGTTATGACCGAAAGGACAAGATCACGGGTACAAGCAACCGAAATGAGTTTCCTCTGCCGGGTGGCGGGGCTCTCCCTTAGAGATAGGGTGAGAAGCTCTGTCATCCGGGAGGAGCTCAAAGTAAAGCCGCTGCTCCTCCACATCGAGAGGAGCCAGATGAGGTGGTTCGGGCATCTGGTCAGGATGCCACCCGAACGCCTCCCTAGGGAGGTGTTTAGGGCACGTCCAACCGGTAGGAGGCCACGGGGAAGACCCAGGACACGTTGGGAAGACTATGTCTCCCGGCTGGCCTGGGAACGCCTCGGGATCCCCCGGGAAGAGCTGGACGAAGTGGCTGGGGAGAGGAAAGTCTGGGCTTCCCTGCTTAGGCTGCTGCCCCCGCGACCAGACCTTGGATAAGCGGAAGAAGATGGATGGATGGATGGAAATAAGAAATACTTGAATTTCAGTGAATTCTAGCTATAAATATAATAAATAAGAAATACTTGAATTTCAGTGAATTCTAGCTATAAATATAATAAATAAGAAATACTTGAATTTCAGTGAATTCTAGCTATAAATATACCCCCCCCCCCCAATCTCATGAATTCAGAGGTCTCAAGGTTGGCAAGTATGGTTACTACAACACATGTCGACATGAATGGGAAAAAGTTGTGACCATGTACAGCATGTCGACGTCAACTAAAGCGTGTATTTTTTTTTAGTAAAAGGAAAACACGGTGGACCGGGACTTGGGGAGTTTGGTCGACATAGACGGGTTGTCAACATAAGTGGGTTCCACCGCATTAGGAATAGAAAACAACATAACCACTCGAGTAGGGTCATGGTGCTTCTAAGAATTAATTTTACTCAGCTCCATCACAAATTATACACATAAAAGCCTGGGATAGGCTCCAGCGACCCCGAGCAGGACAAGCGGTAGAAAAGCCTAATTTGAAAAGGAAATGTAGATCTTTAGGATGAAGTTTGGTTAGTGATTAGGATGCAGTGTGTATGACCAGCAGTGGCGTGTGAAGTGGTGGTGCTTACTAGGGCTGGGCGATATATCGAGTTTGTAAGATATATCTATATATTTTTAAACAAGATATGAATTAAGAAAATATGGTAATATCGATATAATTTATTTCACGATAAAATGACCAAACACCGCTTATTTGTTGTGTTCCTTGTTCTCCCCCACTTCCCACTCCCTCTCATGGGCTACTAAACCCCTCCCTTTCCTCCTTCCAAGACCTGCTTGCACGTATAAGAACATCCATGATTGGTTGGTTGTTTACTATGATGAGTCACCATTGGTTAAGATTAGTGCAACACATTAGGGACAGGCCAATCAGAGGCAAGATAGGGCGGGTTATAGAACCAGGAAGTGAAGTCACAACACACATCCCAAATGATGACAAGAGAGTCAAGCGGGCGATTTATATATTAAAAAAACTAGTGGAAGATGGCAGAGAATCGGATTCTCTTCTTTAGATGTTTCTTTTAACGATGTAGACCACGTCCAGGAAACCCACAATGTGTCTACTTGGCCACCTTTGGACAAACGTATGCGTCTGGATAAAACATTAATTTGACTTGTTTATCATGTAAGCCCAAATCAAAACTGTTCTCCAGTTGCCTAGCCGGGCATATTTGGCAGGAGAAATGCTGCCAAATATGTAATTGGGAAGTGAGGAAGATCATAGCGGCACTTACTTGGCGCTGACCAGAACCGCACGTGTGTGACAGTCCATTACATCGTCCACCGGGAATTAAAAAGTGCCTGCCTACAAATGTAGTTTTTATCTGAGTTTGATACATTTTGTATTATTTGCACAGCTATGTTATTTATTTTACGTGGAAATAATATTTTTCTATTTTATTTATGATGTGTAATTCTGTGCTACTTAAACGGTTTATTTCTATGCTGTCAATACTAGGGGTATGGGGTATAACGGTACGTGTATTTGTATTGAACCGTTTCGGTACGGGGGTTCCGGTTCGGTTCGGAGGTGTACCGAACGAGGTTCCACACGGACATATTAAGAAGCGTACCGCACGTTGTGTAAACAATGTACACCGAGGCACAACACACGGCATGCTAGCAGTTAACGGGCTACGATAGACTGACCATACGTCCTCTTTTCACCGGACATGTTCTCTTTTGCGGAGCTGTCAGGGCGGAGTTTCTTAAATGCCTCAAATGTCCGGCATTTTGAGTTAGGGTTGCATGTATTAACAATGTACATTCAGGGTTAAGAAGGGGTTAAAAACAAAACAAAATGTGCGCGCAGAAGCATAGGTGAGGGAGGGGCAGAGACAGAGAGAGAGAGAGAGTTATGATAAACACGCATGCGTCGCCAGGCTCTGCTTTTTATCCATAGATTTATCACATTTAATTTTTTATTATCTATAGCAGGTGTGTCAAAAGTGTGGCCCGGAAGCCATTTGCGGCCCACAGTTAATGTTTTAAAGGCCCACGGCACATTCTAAAAATACTATTAAAATAAACAAAAACATAACAAAAGTGAAATAAAAAAGCTTAAAAGGTTAAATGTAATTTAGAAAAAGTTGCAATGTTGACTAATAAAACAAAGCTGTTTTTTTTTTCTTTCAAACTGTCATTGCTCAAAACATAATATTGAATCAAAATCAATGTTATTATGAATTATTGACCTATCCAAGGTTCCGATTACTTCACATCAAATATTCCACTAAGAAAAATATTTTTGGTGGAAGATTTTGCAAATTTGGTAAATAAATAACCCAAAAATTTATATTTTGTAGTTTTCTTACTGTACCGAAAATGAACCGAACCGTGACCTCTAAACCGAGGTACGTACCGAACCGAAATTTTTGTGTACCGTTACACCCCTACTAACTGGTTAATAAAAGTGTTTACAGTACAGTTGTCATTCACTTCAATTTCACTGAATCTCGCTGAAAAATGAAAATCTTTATATTAGATATTTTCACCGGAAAACATATCGAGATGTATATCGAATATCGAGATATACTTTTTCGTCCATATCGCCCAGTTCTATTGCTTACACTTTAACTCTACATGTCGGGTCAGCACATTTTCACCGGAAAATATATCGAGATATATATAAAATATCGAGTTTAAGTAAAAATATATCGAGATATATATAAAATATCGAGATATACTTTTTCGTCCATATCGCCCAGCCCTATTGCTTAAACTTTAACTCTACATGTCGGGTCAGCGAATTCAACATGTGGTCTACTCGAGACACCAGGAACACACACGGTAGCAGCGCTTCACAGGTGGCACATGCCGAGATCCACATGGAAGGCAATGGTCACACTGAGCTTCCTGACTGCCAAACTCATGAATTAATTCCCTCCAACATTACGTGCTAGCGTTCGGTCTGGGGGGGTGGAGGGTGAGGGTGGGATTGCAGTATAGTCACATACTGCGCTGCCAGGAGGTAAAAAAGCTGGGTGAAGCAGCATGCTGCCGAGATGTCAGCAATGGTTAGCCGGGAGGTGTTGGGATGCTGATGCGGCACTTTAGTGGCCCCCTCAGCCAGTGGCAGTCACTGACAGCACTGTGCTCACACTCAATGAATGAAAAGACTCAGCAGGGCTGAAGAGGGGTTTTCTCTGGCGGACTCCACACAGTATGGACAGAACAAAAAAAGGGCAAACCAATGCAGTGGGTGAGGATGAGGAGGGGCAGGCTGAGGGGTGGATTAGGATTACAATAGAAGGTGCAGCAATGCCAGGTTAGGGTGGAGTGGGTGGGGGTGTGGGTTTGAGACAGAGGAGCCGGATCTCACCAGACCTCCTGGACAGGCTCCCTGCCACTGTAGAGGAGAGGGGCAGACAATAGAAAAAAGCTGCCTGAACAGGGAGGACAACATGACACACTAAAAGTACAACTCAACTGGTGTATCCATAGCCTTTTTGCAGACACATTGATATTCTGTCCTCCCCTTGTAAGGATTGCAATGCCTTATTTATCACCAACAATGGTGCAAAGTGAGTGGAGTGAGGTTTCCTCAAACCAGAAAAAAAAAATAGCGTGCCAATAACTCGACATATGCCTGCATCTTTGAGAAAATTGTATTTTTGGGGGATCATTTTCAGAGACAAATATTCAGTTACTTTAAAGTGGAACTACACTCTTTTTTGGAATTTTGCCTATCGTTCACAATCATTATATGACTGACAAGAACACATGTCTTTTTTGGGGGGAGGGGGTTTAAAGATAATTAAAAAAAACTTGGAAGACGCGGTTAATGGGAGTCCATGTCGTAGCCTTCAAAGCCCTCTAAAACCACTTCAAAACCCTCCATCAATGTTTTGTATACACACTGCAAGTATATATTATTATTTATATATATATGTATGTATGTAATATGTACAATATTTACAGTATTTTAAAAGTTAAAGTACCACTGATTGTCAGAAATTATTCTCTGCATTTGACCCATCACCCTTGATCATCCCCTGCTAGGTGAGGGGAGCAGTGAGCAGCAGCGGTGGCCGCACCCGGGAATCATTTTTGGTGATTTAACCCCCAATTCCAACCCTTGATGCTGAGTGCCAAGCAGGGAGGTAATGGATCCCATTTTTATAGTCTTTGGTATGACTCGGCCGGGGTTTGAACTCACGACATACCAATCTCAGGGCGGACACTCTAACCACTAGGCCACTGAGAAAGTCATTTTAATCATTGCCGGAACTAAATTCCTCGCCGCATTTATTTCCCTTTCCATTGCAGCGCACTTCCGACTTCTGGCAACAACTGTGTGTCCTACATCCGGAAACAAACTTGTCTGTGTCTTCTAATAATGGCGGAATCGGTAACAAAGACGACTATTTTCTGGACAAATGAGAATTCATAACCTTATCTTTTTTAATCTGAATATTTGGAAGATGAACTACTGCTTCTTGAAGCCAGCACGAAGGAAGAGTAAGACGTTAGCTGCAAAATGCGGAATATAAAGCCATGCTATTTCGACATAAATGGAGTGCTTGCCCAAATAAATAAGAAAAAAACAAACATACAACAGTCCATCGATTGAGTCACACTTTATATTGATCATGATAAATGCGTCATGTATCATGACAGACAGCATATGCTGTCTCGCTGTGTACAAACAAAACATTAAATGTGGACACTTTACAGATACTGTAAATATGATTGTTCATATTTTTCAGTCAGTACACATTGGTGTCCTATCCCAATGTTGTGCATTACAAACTCAAACGTGTTTCGTGCTGACGTAGAAGCAAGCTTATCTCTTGCCGTAGTTATCTTTTACGGCTGATACCGTAGCATGGCAATGTGTTACTATGCTAGAAAAAATAGTTCCTCCGTGTTTCCTCCTACAATAACAATGTCGCTACAGTTTGGTCATTATGTTATTACCTCATCCAAATTTACAATCCTGCGCGCGCTCTGAGGTCCGAGAGCCAGCTCCAGCTCGTAGTGCCCAAGACGAGACTTAAAACCAGTGGAGACAGGGCCTTCTCTGTGGTCGGCCCTAAGCTCTGGAACACTCTGCCCCTCCATGTTCGAACTGCTCCCACAGTGGAGTATTTTAAGTCTCGTCTTAAGACCCACTTTTATTCTCTGGCTTTTAACACTACGTGAGTTGTGTGGTCCTCTGTGTTTTTAAAATTTTGATTTCTATTTACTGTTTTAATTGGTTTTACCCTTTAAAATCATATTTATTTTATATTGTTTTTATATTGGTTTTTTATGTATTCATTTTTAGTTTTTATTAAGTCATTGTTGGAGCTAAGGATAATATTTGAATATTGTTTTTAATATTGTTGTGCAGCACTTTGGAAACATTTTGTTGTTTAAATGTGCTATATAAATAAAGTGGATTGGATTGGATTATACAGGTTACGGAACGTAAATTAAGTATTGTTGACAGTTTTTGAATGCATTTTTGAAGTGATTTAGAGATAGAATTGATTGCTCCCATTATCTGCATTGCTAGCCACCAAGAACACAACGTCTTCTTGTTTTGTCATAATGATTTTGAATGATAGGCAAAATTTCAAAAAAGTACAGTTCCCATTTTAAGTGAAAACAGAAAGAAATACTAAATAAAACATTCAACACATCCGTAGATGCTGCCCTACCAACTAGGTTTATTGAATAAGTACGGCACGCCTACTAAGTTGTGTAATGTTATCTAACATCACCAAACACAAAAAAAGCCCAACAGGATATGTGACCAGCTAAATCCTACTCCTTTTTGGACATGTTGAATAATGAATGTGTACACAAGTGTGGAAATAAACTATACCATAACCCAAATCTAGTCTCAGTCTGGATGTCTGTGGCTTAAAAAACAGGAAATAGTTGAGCTAAAGACAACTTCAAAGGACATTAATGGGGTACCTCAAAGGACACTAGTTGGGTACTTAATTGGCTTGATTCTGCTCAGTATTTACCTGCAGTGATGCTTCCTGGAGGCAAGCCAGAACCTGCTCTCACAGCCATAACACTGGGCTGCCAGATGATCGGGGTACCAGCGAGTGACCTTATAATGGACACACAATTACATTTCATTGACAAGAAAACAAGAAATAAGAACGTTAGGAGTGACATTCAAATGCATGTTTAAACAATAATCAACAATGGTCAGGCTCACCTCAGTGTCCTGCTTGTCCACCTGCTCCCAGCTGGCTTCTGAGAAGAGCTCTGTGCTGCAGCGAGACAGACAGTTGGGGTCTACATTGTATTCTGAGTCTGTCATTGATGTCTGTATGAGAGGGAGAGTTCAGTTATTTTTTAATACATCATACAAGGAAACCTTGATGAGACAAGCAGTCTTCTCCTTCTTACCACTTCATCTCCTGCGTCTCCGTTGGCGCGATGGAAACCGACTTGCTGCTGATTTTCCAGACGACTCCATAGTTCCTGTACCTGCTTCTTCAGCGTCTCCACTTCCATCTGGTGCCCCGCCTCTATCTGCCTCAACCTCTGTTGGATGGCATCTGTGTGCAGCATCAGTCCATCGTCATCCAGGTGGCTGCGTGACGGCGGCTCTGGACTGACGGCAGCCCGGCCCAGCTGAGCGTGGCACCAGCGGTGTTGTGAGCAGCTGCCCCGGTGGTGCAGGATCAGGGAGTGGCAGCTTGCCAAGGACACCTGTCGGCTCACTGGGGCCCGCTCACCTTTGACCCAATGAGGTCCTCCGCAAGGTTCCCCATCAGAACTGTCACTGTTACAAAGGCCGTCCCGAGTGAGGTCAGCACTTGCATAATGAAAGGCACTGACAGGCGGTCGCTTGCTTCCCCCGTTTAAAGTTCTGGTAAAGCTGTGTTCGCCTGTCTCCAGCACTTTCTCTTTCTTAGAGGAAGGTTGTTGGCCTTTGCTGAAGGCCTGGTGGGTTGGACAGACAGGCGGTGGTGCAGGGGGCTCAAACCTGCTGCAGATCTCCTCTGTCAAAGTCTCTGTGGAGCTTTCCATCAGGGAGGCCCTCTTCTCTGCCTGTTCCCCTGACTCTAACATACCTCTGTCTGGGTCACAACCAGAGCTGGTCTCCTCATCTGCACCAAGCTCCTCAGGTGATCTGCTATGGCCATTCGCCATCTGAGTTCTATGAGCTTTAAGCGGCTCTGGCTCGTCTGAACTGGGCTGAAAATGTTCATTAGCGTGGTAATGTTGTTCAGAACAATTGTCCAGAGATTGATTCTTTACATGCTCAAGTGTTTGAGCTGCCTCATCTTTCTGTTTTTGTAACTCTTCTACTATCTGTGCAGGCACAGCTGGAGAGTCACTGCTCTCCTCAGCTTCCACAAACCCATTTTGTGGATGGAGACCATTAGCATGCCCATGTTGTATTTCAGTCGTGTTGCTCTCAGCACATTGATCATCCTCAGCAGTTCTTGGGTGCATCTCCTCCTCCATGGCTGCTGTGTTATTAAGTTGAGCACTTACAGCACTTAAAACTCTCTGTGCATCTGCTCCCACCTCCTCCTTGGTGGCTTCTTGAAGAATGTTCTCCATCTGGCCCTCAGCCACACCTACTGCCACAGACAGCTCTGCCTCTTCTCTGGTTGATGGTGAGTCCGTGCAGGCTCCCTCTGCCATGTCAGAGTGTGAGTTGCGGGACTGTGGGCTGTCATCCAGCTCAGAGTCCACTCCATTCGGGTAAAGGCTCAATCCATTACACTGTACTTCCTGATCCTGGTCCGCCCCTCCCTCCGGCCCGACTGCCATATTGAGGTCCAGAGAGCGCCGGTGGTCCTGCCACTTCTCATTGAGATTTGGATCACTAGAGCGGCGGTTTGGGGCCAGCAAGCTTCCCAGCTCACAAGCACTGGGCAAGTTATCGAATGAGCGAGTTTTAGTACATCTACAAAAAAAAAACAACACATAAGGAATGTAAAGAAAAACATTTGAACAAAACTGTGTAATTTATGATTCACTGATTGATAATTTACCATTAACATTTTGTCTATCTATTGTTCCATCAAGCGAGAAGACACTCAATGCTTCACAGGAAACTAAAAAAGTATACATTAAAGTACAGTGGAACCCGTTTATGTCAACTTTCTTCAGACTAGCTAGCTATCTGAGGTCCACATAAAGGGTTGTCGAGATAACCGGAGTCCGAACCAATAACAAACCGTTGCTTGCACATTTACTACTTCAGACATAAGGAAAATTGGAAATAATAAAATATTTTTGAACCTATGGTCTTTGTTGATGTAATTTCCCTCCATGCATATTTATTTTTTTCTGTTTTCATATGACATTTTCTATTCCTATCTAATTTGGTGTATATCTTGCTACAGTACAATAAATATTTTGTGCATGCGCAAATTTTTCTTACGGTCACTAACAATCTAAAACATGTAATAAAACGGGTGCATTTTGTTAATTGCCGTGGTACAATCCAGTTAACTCCATGTTTTTGTTTTAAAGCTTACTTTGCACTGAACAGGAAGTCATTGTCTGCAACTTTTAATGTTGAGTAAGTAAATGATAGTTATGTTGTCGTTTCATGCTGCTTAGCAATAATGATGAAGTTGCATGCTTCCCTCCATCAATAATACGAATTAAACATGTTGACATGAACTGAATAATTGTTTATATCTCACATTTTATGTTGACAAAAGCGGTCGCTCACATATGTCTATGTCGACTTAAGCTTTTTTATTTGTCTTTTATTGGGTTTTATGGGCGGAATAGATACCATTGGCTCTGCTGTAAGCTGACTTTTATTTGCGAGTTACAACGCGTTAAAAAACCCCCATCAGTCATCATGTCTTTCATAATGATTGTAAATGATAGGCAAAATTCCCCAAAAAAGTGCAGTTCCCCTTTAATACCGTATTTTCCGCACTATAAGGCGCACCTAAAAACCACAATTTTTCTCAAAAGCTGACAGTGCGCCTTATAACCCGGTGCGCTTTATTACGATTCATTTTCATAAAGTTTCGGTCTCGCAACTTCGGTAAACAGCCGCCATCTTTTTTCCCGGTAGAACAGGAAGCGCTTCTTCTTCTACGCAAGCAACCGCCAAGGAAAGCACCCGCCCCCATAGAACAGGAAGCGCTTCACCCGCCCCCATAGAACAGGAAGCGCTTCACCCGCCCCCGGAAGAAGAAGAAAAAACGCGCGGATATCACCGTACGTTTCATTTCCTGTTTACATCTGTAAAGACCACAAAATGGCTCCTACTACGCGACAAGGATCCGGTTCATAAAAAGACGCAATCTCTCCATCCGCACACGGATTACTACCGTATTTCACAGCAACTGATATTCCTGTGAACTGCACTGTGGAACGGGAGCACGTACGGTGAATATTCGCACCACAGGGAATGAGAAGTCATCCTTCACTGTGGTTCTAGCTTGCCATGCTAACTTCCTCCCATGGTGATATTCAAAAGGAAGACCTTGCCAAAAGAGACCTTTCCAGCCGGCGTCATCATAAAAGCTAACTCGAAGGGATGGATGGATGAAGAAAAGATGAGCGAGTGGTTAAGGGAAGTTTACGCGAAGAGGCCGGGTGGCTTTTTTCACACAGCTCCGAAGGCGAACACACCTTCACTAAGACGGGCAGATAGCGCCGGTCGACATACGCCAACATCTGCCAGTGGATCGTAAATGCCTGGGCAGATAGTTTCGGTCACAACTGTGGTCCGAGCTTTCCGGAAGGCAGGATTCACAGAACTGCTGCACAACAACAGCGACACTGAATCCGATGACTTCGACGAGGCGGAGCCGGCCATTTTTGGATCCCACGCTTGCGCAACTTTTCAATTCGGACACCGAAGACGAAGAATTCGAAGGATTTACGAATGAAGAATAACTTCAGAAGGTGAGCGCTATGTTTATTTTGTGTGTTGTGACATTAACGTTCGAGCAACATTATGTTGCTATTTATTGCTCTACACCATTTTGAATTTTACTATGTTTGTGATTGCACATTTGCGTACATTTTGGGAGTGAACAGAGTTGTTAGAACGCTGGTTTTCAATATATTATTAAAGTTTCACTGAACTATCTGACTGTTTTTTTGACATTCACTTTAGCGCAGCGTTTTTTTGACATTCACTTTAGCGCAGCGTAGGCGCGGCTTATAGTCCGGGGCGGCTTATTGGTGGACAAAATTATGAAATATGTAATTCATAGAAGGTGCGGCTAATAATCCGGTGCGCCTTATAGTGCGGAAAATACGGTAAGTGACTTATAGATTTTGTCTACAACTTACACTTAAAAGAACACCACCTAACTTATCTTACTATTAGTAGTTTAACATGACATGACATGTATATAACCATGACAACTGTTTATTTTCCAATTATTATATTGAATAAAAAATGCTTGTCCGTCCAAAGACAATTTGCAGTCATGTTAATGTTACGATAGCTATCATTGAATGTATAGCCTAAGTAGCTATCATTAGTGGCTAAACTTTGCTAAATCGCCATAATTAGCTAACCACGATACGCACGGACGTAGTTTACGACATTATGTGCTAAAAGCCGGAAGAGGGCTGGGTCACTCTGGAAAGTTAGTGCCCTCTGTGTATCAAGGTTGCACTGGATTAATACAACCTATTCATACAATATTACCAACTTAGGGGGAATGAATTTGGCTTTCTGATAAATAAAAAAAAATGGGTAGGAAAATGCTGTATTAAAGGACTATTAATCAGTATGATATCTGTTCCAATGAACGAGAGCATAATTACAGGAAGCTGCGGTCGTTAAACTCTTGACAAATTAAACAACTTCTTGTTGCACCTTCCTGATGACACAATTTTTCTGAGCTATGCAATAACCACAAAACGTGACTGCGTGGGTCTGAGGAGAGCGAAGTGTGCGTCAAGAGTCAAAGCTGGGTCCCACCGTCTTTGGGAGCCCTGGACCGGAGTTTGTCTTACATGAGGGAGGTAGTGAGGAGTTCTGTACCAGCGCGCCAGGCTCACCTGCCCAGGGTCGCTTCCTCCGGATTGCTGCCGGGCACAGGGTACGGCGCACAAGAGTCATCTGAAGGGGTGGTGGGAGAGGAGCTGGGCAGGTAGACGGCGGTCCATAACATCAGGTTGCGCACATGACACACTGGGTGGAGAACCTGCAATAACAGATATGAATGGAATTAGTTACAAATTGCAAATGTGGTACATTTGAATGAGGACTACCTCCTGGTGTCTTTACATTAAAATGAGTATTTCTGAACATATTTCAATGTGTCATTGTTTATGTGCTACTTTTCCCAACTTAATGCTGGATGCCCAGGACTGTGCCGGTAGTGTACGTACAGTCTCAGAGTGTGAGGAATACAGCATGTTCCTCAGAGTACGGTTGGCGGGCCTCAACAGGGACCAGACTGAGCATGTCCTTTCTTGAACGTGGCAGTCCTCCCTCTCTTTGCCACTGTTACATAGGAAAGTGCCGAACAGACAGGAGTAGGTGTGTTGCACCAGCTTCACCTGCATTCATAACGAGCATACATGAATATGTTGAAAGTGGAAAGCAGAGGTTAAAAACATAAATAAATAAATAAAAAGATTCATTGTGAGATCTACTGGCATTATATTACAAGTGAATATATTTTTAACGTCAAAAAGACTGTTATTCTCCCAAAATGAATACAGTTTAAACATTTTGTTGGCCACCCCCCTGCATACTGTCTATGCTGGTTATACAAAATATAAACATTTATGTAAATAAGTAACATGTTATTTATACTTATTGAACAAACTTACTACAATCAGTAAAGGTTTACCACCAATACGCACCAGGAAGGCCTCGTTAAATTCAAAGGAGCATGGAAACTGTCTCTGCAGCTGGTGAACACAGTCCAGCCACTGTAGGAAGACTGGACAGCGCTCGTTAACGTCCTCAGAGTTTTCTCCATGCCCGCAGCGATCTGCAAACTTGTGGCCAAAATCCAACCAGTCTGTCTCGACTAAAACTTGGAAGCCCTGCATAAAAATATAACACAATATTTAAAAAAATGTTGTGGACATGGAAGTCCATAAGGTTATGGACAGTTAAGCTGTGGAAATGTCACCACTGCTTCATATTATTCTTAACAGAAAGTGATTGCAGTGTCTGGAAATTTGTGAAAAATATGTTATTCTTAATAAATGTATTAACTAACCAGCCATAAAAAGCAAGAAAAATATATTTTAGAATTCTTACCAAACTTGTATAAAATAAATGTTATTGCTTTTATGTATCTGTTAAATAAACTGAAACTGAAAAATAAAGCAAATTTATTTTTTCCACACAGATTAACAAGCGATTAAACAAATATATTATTTTTGTAAGCTAATTTCGGCTTTTTTTCCCCCCCTGCTCAGTAATACATGTAAATAATATAATTTGACATTTAAAATGTTGATATAAAATATCTAAAATTACAGATTTGTTACATTTTCAAACAGCACAACCAGAGTAGAAAAGTGCGACCTCAGATGAATTAAAAAACGCAGGAAAAAACAAACAAACATTGCATTTATGGTAAGTTATGTGGACTAAAATTAGAAAATGGACAAGGAACTCAAAATGAGCTAGTTTAAGAAACAGTACAAGCATATGGTGTTTTTAATAGGTTGTCTGTCATAAATTCTGTATTTGTTTATTACACTAAATCCGCTCAGCTTCTTCCTGCTCCTTTTTGGACATATGTTGAAGTGTGCATTTGTTCCTAATGTTATTTTGTTAAATGTGTTCCAAATTAAACAAAACAATTATCGTTTTCATATTAAAGTATGCATTCAAAACACAATTTCGGTTGAATAGATTCTACACATGAGCGTATTAACAATTACAGAAACATGATCTTAGTATTTACCAATGCTGTTTATTTAGGGAAGCTGTGGTATAAACCTTACATTGGGTGCTGGTATAATACAGGGGTGCCTAAACTTTTTGACTTGGGAGCTGCATTGGGCTAAAAAACAAGTGTGAAGAGAGTGGTTTGCATTTTCCCATAATGCATTGGATTTAAATGAGTGTCATTTTGAATTATGTTAGGTGAAAGGACATTTTTTTTATAATATCCACAAAGTTCAGTGAGCAGGTTGTGTTAATTGTGACCCTGTGTTGACTTTTTATGTTGGTTGCAGTTACATTCGTAAAGCACTATAGATGTTAATATAAAATCATATCAGGGTCTCAGTATATGAGTTTGTTTTTTTTAACTTTTCACTTGTACCTCTATAGTGCGGTAGTACGGGTCCAGCAGTAGCTTCGACAAAGCAACAATTTGAGGAGTGCGATCCCACCCATCAGAGCAATGCACCAAAACGGGCCTGTGGTCCCTGTCCACAGCATTGACCACCAGCAGGGCCGCCTTCAGTAGCAAGGACAAATGCTGCAGCCACTTGGTGCTCTCCAGTGCAGACAGCCAGCTGCAGGCACACATACAGCAAAGACAAACTATATTAGGGCACTGTATAACTAAAGGGTGGGTTTAAGGTCAACTACGTGACCATTTTGAGGAAAAATAACCCATGAATGGTATGCTTTTTGAAAAATGGTTAGGGATATTGTACGTTTCTCAAAACTTTAAAAAATAATTGGTGTCACAATTACATAATCTATAAAGACAGAGATTCTCTATAACTTTTTGGACATGTCCCCCCCTTTGGGGAAAAAAAATTACACCCCACACCTCCACACTCGTGTGGAGATATGTGCAAAAATGATATTTCAAACAGGGCTGTAATTGGTGTCATTGTTTTTACATTGTATTTCAATTACAGTATCACAATTATTTATATTGTTCTATTTCATTAATAAATAATATGTGATTTCTAACCTACTCTGTCTAATTCCACATAAATTATTGTGTACATACGATTATTCTTGTGGTACTTATTGGGCTAATTCTGAGACTTAGACTGGGGTTACAAAATAATTCCAAAGCTTATTTTCTGAACCCTGGAACTCTTACACCAACCCAGACCTGGCCTTCACTGCGCAACCCAGACCTGGCCTTCACTGTATGCCGCAGTAACAACCTGAAACCAGAGAGACGGGTCTTGAACAGGTTCCCTCGTTCACGCCACTGGCCGTCTATCATCAAAAGTACCATCACTTGTGCAGCCGGTAGCTGGCAAACCGGTCAGGAGATCGAACATCAGGAAGGCAAACTGGCAGTCGTTTATGGCGGAAACAGATAGAAGAACTAGCGGTCTCACGGACCGGAAGCAGAGTATGTGGATGCTGCATACGCCGCCTAACATCCCTCGTGGCTTTAAAAAGAACTATATCCCGGGCTGGAATGAAGAGTACAGCTGCCTGCTGTGCCAACATCAGCAGGCAATCTCCAAGGACGAAAGAAATAGA
Organism: Nerophis lumbriciformis; assembly: GCF_033978685.3. Lineage (NCBI taxonomy): Eukaryota > Metazoa > Chordata > Actinopteri > Syngnathiformes > Syngnathidae > Nerophis > Nerophis lumbriciformis. The sequence goes on along the minus strand of NC_084559.2, from coordinate 6,641,474 downwards.
TACAGCAACAACACTACTGCAGAAGCTGGATGACCCCCGAAAGAATAGATGGACTGAAGTAGTGGAATCCAGTGATATCACCCACTGTAGTCGGAGCGTGCCAGACCATCAACCTGCTCTCAAGGAGGAAATCAACCCCCGGCAGGTGTCCACTAACTGCAGATGCCATTGCTTCCCAGCTCCTGAATAACGGCTTCTTCTCTAATGCTGACAAAAACTTCACATGACTGTTATCGAGTGAGGTATTATCCCACTCCAGAGCAGCCAGCGCTGATGTTAACCTTTCAGGAGACTTTGCAGCAGCCAAACTAAGAGCAGCAATGAAAGAACTGAAGCCGGGAAAGTCACCATGTGAAGACAAAGTCCACCCAGAGTTTATCACACACCAAAGTGAAAGAACATCTCACTGGCTATGCTCATTCTTCTCATCATGTTTCCGGAGGTCTAAGCTCCCAAAGATCCTACGGTGTGCTTCTGTCAAAGCTTTGCCAAAGCCCAACCAACCTGCCGAAGACCCAAAGTCCTATAGGCCCATCTCCCTGCTTTGTGTTCCATATAAAATCCTGGAGAGCCTGATCCACTGCCGCATTGAGCCAGTGATGGACCCACAACTTCCACAGAAACAAGCAGGCTTCCGCCGACGCGGGTCAACAGTGCACCAAGTAACACTACTCACCCAGGACATCATGATACCATGTGGCACAGATCGGCACATGGTTGAGGTTTATTATGGAGACGCTGAGTAACTGTAGATTCATCCTACAAACCAGCGATGGCCAGACTAGGAGGCTCAGAAGAAACTGTAGATTCATCCTACAAACCAGCGATGGCCAGACTAGGAGGCTCAGAAGGCTGAAGAACGGTGTCCCGCAAGGCTCTGTCCTCTTACCAACACTGTTTAACATCTATATTCATGAGCTGCCTAACACAACATCCAATAAGTATGGCTATGCTGACAAGTCAGCCATCATGCTCTGCTGCCCAACTTGGAAGGCGATAGAAGTTGGCCTCAACCGAAATACGGGTATTCTGGCTGACTACTTCCAGAAGTGGCACCTGCAACTTAGCATGACCAAAACAATGCCTGCTGCTTTCCACCTCTACAGCCAGAAAGAAAGAAGGGAACTGGAAGTGCATGTCGGCAAGAACTGCCTGGAGTTCCACCAAGCCCCCAGGTACCTCGGCGTGCGCTTAGACCGGACACGCTCCGACAAGCAACACCTGGATGAAGTGAAGGCCAAGACAACTGCAAGGGTCTCACTTATCCGCCGCCTGGCTGTGCTGACTTAGAGAGCTTTCCCCCAGACCCTACGCATAACAACGCAAGCCTTGGTCCTACCTGTAGCTGAATACTGCACACCCGTCTGGAGCAGAAGTCCACACGCAAACAAGGTTTATACTGTCATCAACAGCGCCCTCAGGATAATAACTAGTTGCAAAGAACCAACTCCTGGGTCCTACCTGCCAGTCCTGGCAGGAATCGCCCCAGCCAGTCTCTGACGGCAAGGAAGGCTAGAAAGTATGACTGGCACATCCTGCACAAAACCACAACAACACCAGCTCCACCATGCAGGCTGAAGTCTTCACAAACCACAATGACATTCCCGGATCTGAACCCACATATGGGCAAGAAAAACCCAATGGAACAATGAGAAACAATGAGAACAATGAGAAACCTTGGGAGAGACCACAGATGTGGGGACCACCACCGCACTGGGTCACCGACCAGGTGCAATGGAGGTGGCCAAGTGGGTACGGTTAATAATTTGAGAGTCCAGTCCATCAGGAGGCCTCTTGTGGGGCCGGGGGGGTCTCTGAGGTTCTTTGACAGCTCTATAGCACTGCCGATTGTGGTGAATAGAAGAGACCTATGAGAGGTGTCTTATCTACATTATCCGTATATTGACGTTGGGAGTACTTTCCCAAAGGTGTGTGCATAACCCGTCTGTGGGGGAAATAAGGCCTGCTGGTTGGTAGGAGATCTAATACCGGTACTTATTTCGCCCATTCAAATGCAAATTAATTTATATACTACACATTTTCCAGAAACAAAATTCCCACATTTTGCCTCTTAAAAAAATGGTGAGCGGTTTTTTTCCCCCAGTAAATCTACACTGTGTGCACATTGGCAACTGTTTTGTTTCTACAGCACTGTGGCTTGAGAAGCTTTAATAAAACAGATGCTGAAATGTGAGAGGTGTACATGATTTTGTGGAATAATGTATATTGCATTATTATGTCTTAGAGGCACCAATTTCAGGCTCTAAATGCAGTCTCATATTATATATATATATATATATATATATATATATATATATATACACACACACACATAAATAAAAAATATCATACTTGGCTGGATCAGGCATCTGCGTGCAGAGGAAACGCATGGACTGGAAACTCTTGCGGATGGAATGAATGTTGGCCATACCCATGAAAACCACCTCACAGTTGGGATAGTATTCTGGAATATAAGGGGAAATAAATTCATAGTTCAGATGAACTTACTTTATGTATAGATCTACTATATCCACAGTACACACACAAGATAAGGCCTACCAGGACATTCGCAGCCTCCCCCCTTTGCCCGGTTGGCTACAGCAGCTGCATAAGACCTGGCATCCAGGATCAGTAACTTTTGAGGTTGGATGGCCAACGTCTCCACCTCTGAGCTGTTGGTCATCGATGACTCTGATAAAATCAGACAACACATTAGAGTTATGAAACCTAATAACATATAAGATTTGGTATTTGTAAAGATTGGTGGACCTATATCTGCTCCCGAGATTAAACCATGCTGACCAGATACAAAAACCATCACAGTTCATGTCTATTTTAAAGACGTAAACTAAGAAAATCAGAAAGGGATCAAATAATAATTCCCCCCATCCTGTACTAAGTCAATGAGTAAAAAAGTCCAATATCAAAAAAGGGCATCTGTGGAAGTAGTAAATGTTTGAGTTGAACACAAGGGAATGTATTGAATCTGTGCGGTGTTCTTAGCTGTTGTGTTTATATGGGCTTGCTGCTTCAAACCTTTTCCAAAAAAAAAAGGCTGTGTTAGTTTGTGTGCACTGTATGTATGTAAATAGAATGCAGCACGATGTTGAGTAAAGCAGACTGAGCTCGCTCGCACCAAAATCAGTATCCGGCAGGTCGGAGCCATTGGTGTAGGTTCCGTTAGACAGGTGTTTGAGAGAGGTGCTATCCACGGCACAGGCCTTAGCAATGGACTGCACAAGGTGCTCATCATCAGCATTCCGCCAACCCCACCAACTGACCTCTGGCTGGCCGCAGCGGGCGATCACGGCCCCTGTGTTCAGGTGCCTGTAAAAATGGAAGGAAGTTACGTCAGCAAGCAAGAAGAGAGATTCCAAATTGACCGATAATGTAGTAAATGTAATTATAGTAGTTTCAATAATGCATCATCAAAGCTTTTAAACATACTGTACACCTTACAAAAGTCAATACACCCCTAACACTTACGCAACCATTTGCGTTACTGTATATCGATGATGAAATACAGGCAGGCTGTTGACATAAACGCTTAGCTTTTTACACACTACAAACAGCACTACTATTAAGGATACCGTCTTTGGTTTCTAGTTTAATTAGAAACAACCAACCTATAAACTACTGCAGGAAACCTCTTCCAGGAGCGGAATGCTGCCACATTTTCCAACTCCTTATCAGTGATCCAAGCTGGTACCAGAAGCTGCTGGGGATAGCTGGGGCAAAGCCTAGTGGTGAAAAAAGAGGCATGAGAGAAAGCATTCAGACCTGAATGCATTTGTGAAGGCTCAACAAAAGTCGACAGACATTTAATCCTGGGTTGGGCCTTTTTGTGCCCCAGGCGAAGCACCAGTGGAGTACAAAAAACAACCTCACATTCTCTCACACACTGATCTGTGCTATATGCCAATGATAGCAAAGGGGGGGATCAGTAAGTCACGGATATCAACACGGCAGCAGGTACTCAGAAAGAAAAGAAAACGGCCTTCACCTAAACTTGCAGTTGATGTCGGATATCCTCCAGGCATTTTGAGTGTCAAAGCCCATTCTCTCCACCTCATTCTTGAACCAGGAGGTCACATGTTCCCCTTAAGAGCAGAGAAATCTCTTATGGCCGAAGTGTCTAGACTGATGCAGTCATCGGTGTGGGTGTGTGGGTCTACCTGGTCGACAAAGCTCGCCATGCTGCTCCTTCTCACCAGCGTACACATCCATGCACCAGGCATGGAAGGCAAAGGAGAAGAGATCCTCCAAGCGAGACGGAGGGCGCACTACTGCATTGAGGCGCTTCAACCACTCCTGACATTGCTCAAAGGTGGAGAACTGACACCTTTAAAGTGAATGTGACGCTTTATTGTATTAGCAAAAACATGTTACAATTACTAAATAATGTTAACATGACAAACAATTGTCTATTTCAATATCATTATATATTTTGGGGGGGGAAAGGTCCCAGTGATGAACTACTGCTTTGAGTACAAAGTGGTACTGTTTAGACTGGCTTTAGGTAACATGGGCGTGTCTTTGGGCTTACCGCACAACTTTGCAGTCCTTACAGGTGACGTGTAGCTGGAACATATCCCGACACTCAACACTCTCAATGAGCTGCATAGGAACCTGCAGAGCACCAGAACAACTTTCCAGCAATGTTCATTTTAAATATAGAACACATGCAGTCAGTACGGGTAACATATTAGACATAAGTTACACATCAACAAAATTAGTAGTGGTCAGGATAAAAAAAGTTCATGCAAACAATGAGCTATAAAACACTGTTTTGCTATACAAACAGCCACTGAGCACAATATAAAACATTAGTTGTTGGTTGTTATATTAGATGTCCCTTTAAAATAACACTTCCTAAAAATCAGGGAATCCAATCATAGACTCACTTATATGTTTTGCTGTGTCTCTTATCTACAGTTACACACAAAATCTGCCAAACCTCATTCTAATACATATTTACTGTAAAGTGTATTAACTTGCGGTAGATTGCAATAAAACAACATAACATCCTATTAAATGTTGCTTATCGCATTGTGTTGACACCACTAAGTTATTGTTGACATAAATGGAATTAGCCATCCATTTCACCAATCAAACAGAGCCTGGCAGTCACATGACCATTCAAAAATATTGGCGGCCCGACTTTAAAAGGGGACATATTTACATCGCAGCCCTGTAGCAATGAAAAAAATGACAGCGACTTGCAGTCAAATGAGTCAACACACCTCTTCAATCTATGTTTACCTTACAAACTACGAGAAATAACAGCTATTTCATGCGCCTGAGTAAAATGTTCACGTTTGAGCCTAAAATAATTTAACTTCCAAATATAGACAACACATTGTCGTAAGTTGTATATCATGTTTTAGCAGCACATATGTTAAAATGTTTCCCGTTATAAGTGACTGTAAAACCCGCATTTTTATAGTATATATTAGAGCCATGTCTCTCACATGCAAACACAAACTACGGTTGGAGTGCAAGTTAGTAATATCAAAAAATATCTACTAAATAAATCAGAAGTCACTCAGAACTTGAATAGTTTTCTTTTTTTTTACTGAATTTCTTAATTACTCTGACTGAAATTATTAATTGGCAGACTACTTTTTACTTTTACCTGAGTCCTATTACCGGTACTCTACAGCAGGGGTGCTCATTACGTCGATCGCGAGCTACCGGTCGATCTCGGAGGGTGTGTCAGTCGATCACCAGCCAGGCATTAAAAAAATAGTCCTAAAAATGAGCGATCATAAATCTTCACTATGACGTCACTTTCGTCACTTGATTGACATTCACGGCACCCGAGGGTCTTCTGAGATGACGCTGGCTGCTGCCAGCTCATTAAAATTACCGACTGGAAGGCGAGAAACACTTTATTTCAACAGACTCTGGCGCCGTACCTGTCGTCAAAACTCCAAAGACCGACTGCACAGTTGCGCTAACAAAACGAGTCTCAGAAAGCTGGCGTGCACAAGCTAGCAAGCTACGGAGTTTGCCGACAATGTATTTCTTGTAAAGTGTATACAAAGGAGTACGGAAGCTGGACAAATAAGATGCCAAAAACCAACCACTTTCATGTGGTATTGGACAGAAAGGAGGACTTTTTTCTCCTCCATTCGAAAATGCGGACGTTTTTAGCACCACTGTCTGATTCCAATCAATGCAAGTCATCAGAATCAGGTAATACACCAACTTATATTCTTGTCTTCATGAAAGAAAGGAATCTATATGTGTTAAACATACCTGTATTATCTTTAAACACCTTAACTTGTTAACAATATTAACTATATGTGTTAAACATGCTTGTATTACCTTTAAACACCTTTAACTTATTAACAATATTAACTATATGTGTTAAACATGCTTGTATTATCATTAAACACCTTTAACTTGTTAACAATATTAACTATATGTGTTAAACATGCTTGTATTATCTTTAAACACCTTTAACTTATTAATAATATTAACTATATGTATTAAACATGCTTGTATTATCATTAAACACCTTTAACTTGTTAACAATATTAACTATATGTATTAAACATGCTTGCATTATCTTTAAACACCTTTAACTTGTTAACAATATTAACTATATGTATTAAACATACTTGTATTATCATTAAACACCTTTAATTTATTAACAATATTAACTATATGTATTAAACATTCTTGTATTATCATTAAACACCTTTAATTTATTAACAATATTAACTATGTGTTAAACATGATTGCATTATCATTAAACACCTTTAATTTATTAACAATATTAACTATATGTGTTAAACATGCTTGCATTATCATTAAACACCTTTAACTTATTAACAAAAACATATATTTCATAAATAAGTAAATATAAATTATATATATGAATGAGGTAGATCCCCACGACTTGATCAATTGAAAAGTAGCTCGCCTGCAGAAAAAGTGTGAGCACCCCTGCTCTACAGTAACAGTACTCAGTAAAATGTTTGGCTCCTCTAGCCACCTCTGATAAATAAACAGTAATTACATTGTCCTTTCACGCTGCTTTGCAATATTGATGAAGTTAACATTAATACTTCAACACATGTTGACTTAAACGGACCAAATTTTCATAGAAATGACCTATTTGGGTCCTAAAAGTTATGTCGACAAATGAGGTCGACCATGTACAGTACGTCAACATTGACTTACAGTACTGTAAGTGGGCAGCTCTTAACAATAGAAAACATTGTCTTTATGATGTGTTCGACACAAAAGAGTTAACAGGTGTGACTTAAAGGGGCTGTTTGCAATATTTACACAGATGCCTAGAGGGCGCCAACTTTTCAATGTATTTTACACAGTATACCCTGCCCTCTCACGGCTTCTCCTGCGTAATGACGTAATTCCGTACGTACGTAACACATGTACACGCATCAGCTTTAGATGTTAGCTAATAATAACAATTTGGATAGCTAGCATTAGCAGTCATTGAATGTTTATCCTAACAACATGACTGCAAATTGTTTGTTGCTTCTCTTGGACTGTTTTTCAATCAATCAATCAATGTTTAATTATATAGCCCTAAATCACAAGTGTCTCAAAGGGCTGCACAAGCCACAATGACATCCCACATCTGAGCCGATTGTGGGATTTGTATGTGTGCATGTGCAAGACCGGGTGAGTGACCGCCGTAAACACCAATTATTTTTTTCAGGCCGGTAAAAAATGTTATTACTTTAACTTTGTATTTGTGAAAAATATAGACATTTGTCAAACAAATGTGTTCTGGTAAACCACTAATGGTAATATAAGCTAGCCGGCGGTGGAGTTTTATATTTTTTGCTTTGAAAAATGTTACTTAGAGGAAGTTGCAAACAGCACCTTTAAGCGAGTTCCGCTGTACTACAGTGTTTAACTGGCCACCTATTGAAAGTTTAAATAAATACATGTAATTTACAATGGGGATTGATTGATTAAGAGTGCAACAATGAAATTATCTGATGCCATATTAGAAATACAGAATTGATGTGCTGACAGAAGTTAATAATATTGAAATACTACATGCAGTAGCATACTTGCAAACAAGCTTTGCAATTATCTAAAAGTATTTTTTAACAGCCAATGGTACCCAGGCTGCTGTTTGCATGCAGTCTGGAGCCATGCAAGATCGACAGGTATTCATTAGCAGGACAGGGTTCTGCCACTAAATAATGACAGGCTTTGTCAGATGGAGTTATGCTGTAGAGACTTGATGAGTTATGATTAGTTTTCCCAAAAGTGTCTCTTTTAATTCAGTTATTGGAGCTAAACATTATTCATAAGCAGGTTTTCTATGTAGCAACCAAATTTCACAAAAGGCAGCACACAAAATTTACACAACCACCCCACGCCGTGCATCTCTGGTTGGTACTTACTGAAACCTCACAACAACAACTCTAATCAGAAACAAAACAGAAAGGATAATGTAAGCGGTAGTTGATTGTTTGAGACTATTCTCCGTCCACATAGGGCTGCAACAATGGCACATTCCGGATGTCCTTGCATTATGCAGTCACAGTAATTCCTTCTCTCTAAATCTACACTGTTAATCTGGACGTCATCAAAATTCCTGGGCTGCCTGCGCTCATCCAGCACCATCGTGTTGCCTATTTTGCTGGAGTCTGCCATGTGATGCACATGCTTTATCAAGCATCCAAGGCCATGTTTACACTGCACACCAAATCTGACTTTTTTTTGCCCTCAAGTGACACAGATCAGATTTTTTTTGCCAGTTTAAATGCTTCAAATCTGATCTTTTCACATCAGTTTCATCGGGCCACATCAGGAAGTAGTCCTGAGTCCGACTGGAATCTGACCTTTTCAAACGTGACTGCAGTCTAAACGCAATGTGACCTGAATGTGATTTTTTTTTGTCAGCTATGGGCGAGCTACGTCACTCGTGTGCGCCGCCGGAAAGACGCAGTCGCCAGTGGAAATTTCATCACAACATCCGGTTTTGTTTTTTTATTTGAGATGACCAAAGTTTTAGTTGCATCACTACTTGTCAATAGTGCGCAAATAATAAGCTATAAATAATATATGAATATATATTTTGATTCCGAAGGAATAGTGATTGTTGAAAGACCAAGAATTGACACCGTGGCACATTTGCTTACTTGAGAGTTGAAAAATAAAGTTCTTGTGGATCCACGCTGATGTCCGCGTCTCCTCTACTTAACAGCCGTAAAAAGATTACAACTCTTCCAAATATATTACACTAATACAGCAATTCATACAAAATATTACTTTCACATAAAAACACTCATTTTTAAGGTGTTGCGACTTTTATATTATTTTGTAGTAGTAGCTAGCGACTTCCTCCCGGTGAACTTCCTTTGTTTTCACTCTATTAAAGTGCGCATTCAAGTGACGTCGAGGCCACATTGCGGCCTGTGCGCATTTACATTGGAGTCTGATAAAAATCACATTTTACTTGCAGTGCAAACAGTTGGAAAAAATCAGATCTAAAAAAAAAAAACGATTCGGGCCACTTTGGCCTGCAGTGTAAACGTAGTCCAAATGTGTGAGCGAACCTTTGGCAAGTTTGATGTGAGCACAATTAAGCAGTGTAAGCCTTCAACCAAAGGCTAACTAGCAGCACGTAACATCCAACAAACAGCCACAGTAAACACAAGGAAGCATGTACAACTACGGGTAAAATACAACTCACTGTTTGTCAGCTACACAAATCGGGACTAGTGATTGAAAATAATAACTAAAATAATCTTGTGCGTATTTGCGCTCAATTATAACTACCAATTATTCAGTTTATTAATCCAATTAATGATTTATAACCAGTCATCTATTTGTTGCAACCCGGTATGAATACATTTGGACAACCACAAAAAGAAATGGCGCTACCTGTTAAGAATTTGCCATGTTTATGTGAAGACTATCATTCTGAAACCTTTTACTTTGAAAGTCTTTTTCAGTGATGTTAATCTCTCTGCTACGTTCTTTTTCTTTCGTGTATGGTCCTTAAACATCCAGCTTTCTAATCGGTGCAGGAGTCATCGCTTGAAGAGATATAACTGAAGCATTAATGGCTTTTCAGTGTGTGATGTTTTATTGATGTTGTGATATCATCACAGTGCGAATGGCAGCTCTGTTTATTTACCGTATTTTCCGCACTATTAGCCGCACCTAAAAACCACAAATTTACTCAAAAGCTGACAGTGCGGCTTATAACCCGGTGCGCTTTATATATGGATTAATATTAAGATTCATTTTCATAAAGTTTCGGTCTCGCAACTACGGTAAACAGCCGCCATCTTTTTTCCCCGTAGAAGAGGAAGTGCTTCTTCTTCTACGCAAGCAACCGCCAAGGTAAGCACCCGCCCCCATAGAACAGGAAGCGCTTCTTCTTCTACTGTAAGCAACCACCCGCCCGCGTAGAAGAAGAAGAAGAAGCGCGCGGATATTACGTTTCATTTCCTTTGTGTGTTTACATCTGTAAAGACCACAAAATGGCTCCTACTAAGCGACAGGTTTCCGGTTCATGAAAAGACGCAATCTCTCCATCCGCACACGGACTACTATTTCACAGCAACTGCCTAAAGACTTTCAAGAAAAGCTGGCTACTTTCCGTGCATATTGTAAAAACAAGATAGCTGAAAAAAAGATCCGGCCAGAGAACATTATCAACATGGACGAGGTTCCACTGACTTTTGATATTCCTGTGAACCGCACTGTGGATACAACGGGAGCACGTACGGTGAATATTCGCACCACAGGGAATGAGAAGTCATCCTTCACTGTGGTTCTAGCTTGCCATGCTAATGGCCAGAAACTTCCACCCATGGTGATATTCAAAAGGAAGACCTTGCCAAAAGAGACCTTTCCAGCCGGCGTCATCATAAAAGCTAACTCGAAGGGATGGATGGATGAAGAAAAGATGAGCGAGTGGTTAAGGTAAGTTTACGCGAAGAGGCCGGGTGGCTTTTTTCACGCAGCTCCGTCCATGTTGATATACGACTCCATGCGCGCCCACATCACGCTGGTTTTTAATATATTATTAAAGTTTGACTGACCTATCCGACTGTTTTTTTGACATTCCTTTAGCGCAGTTAGATGCGGCTTATAACACGGGGCGGCTTATAGGTGGACAAAGTTTTGAAATATGCCGTTCATTGAAGGTGCGGCTTATAACCCAGGGCGGCTTATGGTGCGGAAAATACGGTAGTTAATAGCATCTGATTGCCAAACAAATGAGCTATTATGGCTAACCTGCACATGCTATTTTAGGACTTGTTATATGCAAGTGTATTTGCTGCCATTGTTTATATTAATATTCAGTTTGCAAGCATAAAAGTTGCAGACATTGTCCTTATTTTATTAAGATGACAAAACAATAAGAGTAATATAGCTTGTGTATATCATACACCAAAGTATTGCAAAAACCTAATTCTCTTCCAAGTCCACTATTTCCACTATGTTTAAAATACAAATTGTTGTCAAAGCGTCCATAAAAATCACTTGCGCTATAGCCAAATATGCAAGTTACGAAATGATGTCATCGAGCACCCCAATGCCACAGATGGATTTCAGTCGTGTGAGAAATACTACTTATGTGCTCATAAAAAGTTAAAAAAAAAGGGGGTACGATACACGTACGATCAAAATATATAAATATGTACAGATAAAAGAACCCAGTTATTGTGTGCCTCAACTTTAAACTTACCTGAACCTCAAGTGATAAAACCACTCAAAAGAACATGCATTTAGATTCCTAATGTGTACATTAGTGCAAATCGTTTGTTGATGAAATTAAGTGGATTTGCTAAATGAAAGGACATAAATGGTAAACAAAAATATTTGTGACAAAAACAATAATACATGCATACTGTATTTAATGTACTACATTTGAAGTATATTATAATGCGCTAGATCAGGGGTGCTCATTACGTCGATCGCGATCTACCGGTCGATCTCGGAGGGTGTGTCAGTCGATCACCAGCCAGGCATTAAAAAAATAGTCCTAAAAATGAGCGATCATAAATCTTCACTATGACGTCACTTTCGTCACATGATTGACATTCACGGCACCCGAGGGTCTTCTGAGATTACGCTGGCTGCTGCCAGCTCATTAAAATTACCGACTGGAAGGCGAGAAACACTTTATTTCAACAGACTCTGGCGCCGTACCTGTCGTCAAAACTCCAAAGACCGACTGCACAGTTGCACAATAAAAGCTCTGCTTCATCCTGCCTGCGCTACCAAAATAAGAGTCTCAGAAAGCTGGCGTGCACAAGCTAGCGAGCTACGGAGTTTGCCGACAATGTATTTCTTGTAAAGTGTATACAAAGGAGTACGGAAGCTGGACAAATAAGATGCCAAAAACCAACCACTTTCATGTGGTATTGGACAGAAAGGAGGACTTTTTTTCTCCTCCGTTCGAAAATGCGGACGTTATCATCACCACTGTCTGATTCCAATCAATGCAAGTCATCAGAATCAGGTAAATACACCAACTTATATTCTTGTCTTCATGAAAGAAAGGAATCTATATGTGTTAAACATGCTTGTATTATCTTTAACCACCTTTAACTTGTTAACAATATTAACTATATGTGTTAAACATGCTTGTATTATCTTTAACCACCTTTAACTTGTTAACAATATTAACTATATGTGTTAAACATGCTTGTATTATCTTTAACCACCTTTAAGTTGTTAACAATATTAACTATATGTGTTAAACATGCTTGTTTTATCTTTAACCACCTTTAAGTTGTTAACAATATTAACTATTTGTGTTAAACATGCTTGTATTATTTTTAACCACCTTTAACTTGTTAACAATATTAACTATATGTGTTAAACATGCTTGCATTATCTTTAAACACCTTTAACTTGTTAACAATATTAACTATATGTATTAAACATACTTGTATTATCATTAAACACCTTTAATGTATTAACAATATTAACTATATGTGTTAAACATGCTTGCATTATCATTAAACACCTTTAACTTGTTAACAAAAACATATATTTCATAAATAAGTAAATATACATTATATATATGAATGAGGTAGATCCCCACGACTTGATCAATTGAAAAGTAGCTCGCCTGCAGAAAAAGTGTGAGCACCCCTGCGCTAGATGGTATTAATACTCTTTAGACTAGTGCAAAAACAAACAAAACAAGAAAAGCAGCTAAGATTTTATGTAACAATATTTTTTTGCCACTTGTATCCTTTTTAGCCAATAGCTACAGATTTACTTGAACTTAAAATTTGGCGTAATTATGTCCTCAACTGTATGTGAACCCATTCTAGATTCTGATTACTTCAGCTGTATATTTCCTCTTGTTGTTTATTGTACTGATGCAGAAGTGAAACGAGAAAAAGCGTTGAAGAGTATGACTTGCCATTACAAAACTCTCACCACTGCGACAAGTCAGCAGCACGGTTATCTGAATGCAGCATGTTCTCTTATCTTGTGCACTCACACTACACAAGTGAACATTTACTACATTTACAAAGTGTGTGTTAGAATTGGTGTCCGACGAATGAATTTGCAGAAGCGTGAAAGCAGTTTTGGTTGCAAGTGCAGAAATGTACATCTGAATTGGCGAAAAGAGGATGTACCGTAGAACGCCGCCATGATTTGGTAACATAGCTAGCTTCCTTTTTAACTTGCTGAAATGAGACAGAGAGGAAGAGTGTGACTGTTACGCATCCCCTCTGGAATGGCCGCAGCCATGGCAACAGCTAGTGCAGAGAGTGAGTGTACAATTTGAGGTGGTGAGGAGTCATGTGATGTTGCTGCCAGCGCAGATCAGCTCTGAGCCACTTGGTCACAATGACGCTGGCACAATGGCTGCACAATGCCCCGTCCATTCACAAAATTCTAGCGCATTTTGGCACTCACAACAAGGACACCTCTGCTTTTTTTTTTGCTGCGCGACATTCTCACTCTCGTGTACATTTTAACAACTCCATGACTTTTCCAGTGGCACTTACGTTGACGACAGACTCTTTGAACTTGATGTGTAGGCGGTAATTGGAGATTGCAATGATGGCATCCTCTGCTCTCCCCACATACTCCGTGAACTCCCCATGCAGCTCAGGAAAGGGCACCTTGCAACAGCAGGAAATTCAACATGTCAAAGACCACAGGGACAGTTTGATCACCATGTGGATCACTACACAGGATCCCCGTTTTAGTATTTTACTAGTGTTTACTACATTTAAGGCCAAAATTAACATTTACCAAAAAAAAAAGAGTCTAGCTTTACATTTTTAGAAAAGGAAATGTGTTAATAGTACTCAGTGTTTCCCACAGGCCTTACCTACTAGTAGTGGTGGGTAATGTGGAGGGGCACGAGGTGTCTAATATGACATAAGTGTCCAATTTGCATAAAACATACATTTGAAAAAAAAATGGTGTCATTACTAGGTATTAGTATCAACTAGGGATGGGTACCGTTCACATTTTAACCGATACAGTACCATTTCACAATATTTGCTGGTCAATACACTGCAAAAACTGAAATCTAAGTAAAAGATAAAATATCTCAAATAAGGGTGATATTTGCTTATTTTCCGTCTGATAAGATAATTCTTCTCACTAAGCAGATTTTATGTTAGAGTGTTTTACTTGTTTTAAGTGTTTTGGTCCTAAATTATCTCAGTAAGATATTACAGCTTGTTGCTGAGATTTGATGACCTATATTGAGTAAAACATGCTTGAAACTAGAATATCAACTGTTGCAAAGCTGTGTCATCAACACTCACAAGTATAAAACTACTTTTTTAAAGTAATAATTTCTTAATTCAAGCATGAAAAAAAAAATCATGACTTTGACACAATTGTGTCTCATAATCAAAATGGATGACAGCCAAATGGACTTTGCCGTTTTATTTTCAATGAAACAATAGAAAATACGTACTCATATAGTAGTACAGTTGGCACAGTACAGTAAACTGACAGCTAATATTTAAACATTTAACATGTGACATTTCTAACAATTTTGAACAAAAATAGTTCATGCACATTCAGATAAATTCTTCAAAATTACAATAAAAACTTTTTTGGCTGAGGGCCAGGCTGTATATATGCACACTAACTGACTGAAAGAGCACGCATTTGGCGCGTTGATGTCATGTTATCGATGGAAAAATGCATTTTTAGACCATATGATTTGCCTGAGCGGCTAAGAGACCCCGAGAGTAACAAGCGGTTGCCTTGTTGCCTTTCCATTAAGAACAATAAATTAGTTTTTAGGATAAGTTTGCTGGTTTCAAGAAATGTAATGCCGAGCGCATATCATTATGTCAAGATAATGGCACTAGCATTTACTTCATTTAAGAATATTTTTCAACATATTGAGCATAAAGGTCTCATATTATTTTTTTCTACCAAGAAAAGTGCACTTGTTATTAGTGAGAATATACTTATTTTAAAAGGTATTTTTGGGTTCATTGAAGTTAGCTCATTTTACTTGTTTTGGAAAGTCTTGACAAACCGAATTTTCTTGTTCTATTGGCAGATAATTTTGCTTATTTCAAATAAAATACCCCTAATTTCCATCCATCCATCCATCTTCTTCCGCTTATCCGTGATCGGGTCGCGGGGGAAGCAGCCTAAGAAGGGAAGCCCAGACTTTCCTCTCCCCAGCCACTCCGTCCAGCTCCTCCCGGGGGATCTCTGGCGTTCCCAGGCCAGCCGGGAGAGATAGTCTTCCCAACGTGTCCTGGGTCTTCCCCGTGACCTCCTACCGGTCGGACATGCCGACAGGCGTTCGGGTGGCATCCTGACCAGATGCCCGAACCACCTCACCTGGCTCCCCTAATTTTTTTTTTTTTCTTGTTTTTGAACACTGACTTTTTGCAGTGTATGGTACCAATTTTTAGTACTTTTGTGTGTGTTCATGTGGTGATAAATGTTGATTGCTTAATAATAAAATCTAACACCTTTAAATGTTCTTACATTTAACAGTCAGCTGATATTTATAAATGTGCTGTCCAATTGTTATTTTTTGTTTTCTTACACTTCTGAGTGTCACTAAGCCCATCAGCACTGTCATGTTGGAACAGAGATGGACCTTCCACAAATTGTGTCCACCAGTTCAGAAGCATAGGAATGTCTTGGTAAAATAAAGAAATGAGATTCACCAGATAAGATTCTGGCTCATAATCTCTATTTAAAAACGAGAATGGTCCAAACCAGGATGGAAGAAAAAGAGCTACTATTTAAAAAAGGACATCCCTCTGAGCAGAGGACTCAAACTATCGAAAGTTGTCTTTTGATGCAAACTTAGTGAGGGATTTTGACAAAATGACACCGTCTTTGGCAACACATTTGTAATATTTTATGGTTTTACACTTCAGGGTCTGAATTGAAACTGAACTACATGTTTATAAGTGTCAGTTAGAAAAAAATATTTCTAAAGGGTGACTTTCTTACATATTTCTGTATAATCGCAAGTTGACTGGGTGTCACAGCACAAGAAAAGCAGTGAAGGGCGATGATTCCTCACCTGCATGTTGTCCTCCTCCAGGACAGGGGATTTCTTGGGGAAAATCTGATTGGCCTGGATACACTCTAAGCTCTTCTGCACCTCTTCCTCCTACACACAAAAATACCTGTTACAGCCACAGACTTCGCTCTGTATTAATATGGCTTTGGAGGCGCTTCTACACGGAATACTTGGCAGTCACACTGACAAACACGCGGCTGGTTTGCATAAACTCTTAGGGTTGAAGTGCTATACGTCCATTATGTAATTTGGTAAGAGAAAGGAGGCTTTTTTCCACCACTTTCTGAGGCCTTTAAATACACAACCTTGGCGCCGGCACACAATTAGTTCTTACTGTATTCATGTGGCTTTCAATGTCTTAGCTGAGTTAATATAATTGCAAATATTAAACATACTTGAAATAATATACTGCCCTATTAAAATTAAGCAATGTCTTAAAACAGTGTTGTCCAAACCTTTGCATATTAAAAAAACAATTTTGATATTTTTAATGAAACTAAAAAGGCTTAAAAGCAATCTAATCTATATTTTGTCTCAACCCTAGTAGAAAATTGTGAAGTCAGATGTTATGTTTTCATCATTTGTTAGTGTATTTGGTATGTGCTAAGCATGTACAGTACAGTAGTTTCACTATTCGCTGCAAATCAACTACTTGTGGCTGTTAAAGTCCACTAGCATTGGTACCAAGTGGGACACTGACTGGTTCAACAGAAAGGATGCAAGGACCCTTTTGGTTTTTTAAAGGCTAATTCCACATAGATATAAGAAGTTAAGATACATTATACAACAATAAACAGTCTGCACCTCAGACTTAATAAAAATTGATTATTATTCTATATAGCGCTTTTCTAGACAGTTAAAGCGCATTACAGTGAGAACTGAGAACCCATCATTCATCCACTCCACATTCACAAATTGTGGTGGTAAGCTACATGTGTAACCACAGCTGCCTTGGGGTAGACTGACGGAAACATGGCTGCCAATTTGCGTCAACAGCCACCAAACATTCATTCACAATCAGACACTCGCACTGAGAGCAAAGTAGGTGAATTGTCTTGCCCAAGGACACGTCTGCGACTCAGATGTCAGGAGCTGGATTCATACCAGGAACCCTCAAGCATCCGGGCGGCCGTTCTACCATTTGAGTCACGCCGATTTGTGTTATAGGTGACAAAGCTTATTGTTAGTAGTATGTACATTTCAAACTTTCCTAACCTTTGTCAGGTTTTTTTGTTTAATTCAAAATGTACTGTAATTGTATTTTTGGGAGGAAAATGATGGTGTGTTTGCCTTTTGATTAATGATACACATAGATTAAGACCAGATGTAGGGCTGGGCCATTTGGCAAAAAAATGATCAAGATTATTTTTTTCATATTATTTGATCTCAAATAATATCACCTTTTTTTATTTATTTTTTTTTTAAAGCTGGTTGTGCCATGCAGGATAATACAGAGTACCGCATCCCTACGGTTTACTACTGCAGTATCTTGTAACAGACCTTTCCAACTTGTTTGATTGAAGTAATATATGCTCACAGCTGACGACTGTCATTTTGTTCATATATATAATTGTGTTTAATAGAGGTGCAACAGTACACGTACGTACCTCGGTTTAGAGTTCACGGTTCGGTTATTTTTCGGTACAGTAAAAAAACAACAAAATATAAATTTTGGGGTTATTTATTTACCAAATTTGCAAAATCTTCAACCAAAAATATTTTTCTTAGTGGAATATTTGATGTGAAGTAATCGGAACCTTGAATACGTCAATAATTCATAATAACATTGATTTTGATTCAATATTATGTTTTGAGCAATGACAGTTTGAAAGAAAAAAAACAGCTTTGTTTTATTAGTCAACATTGCAACTTTTTCCAAATTACATTTAATCTTTAAGCTTTTTTATTTCACTTTTGTTATGTTTTTGTTTATTTTAGTAGTATTTTTAGAATGTGCCGTGGGCCTTTAAAACATTAGCTGTGGGCCGCAAATGGCCTCCGGGCCACACTTTTGACAGACCTGCTATAGATAATAAAAAATTAAATCTGATAAATCTATGGATGAAAAGCAGAGCCTGGCGACGCATGCGCGTTTATCATAACTCTCTCTCTCTCTCTCTGTCTCTGCCCCTCCCTCACCAATGCTGCTGGGTGCACAATTTGTTTTGTTTTTAACCCCTTCTTAACCCTGAACGTACATTGAAAATACACGCAACCCTAACTCAAAATGCCGGACATTTGAGGCATTTAAGAAACTCCACCCAGACAGCTCCGCAAAAGAGGACATGTCCGGTGAAAAGAGGACGTATGGTCAGTCTATCGTATATAACGTTAATATGTCCGTGTGGAAACTCGTTCGGTACACCTCCGAACCGAACCGGAACCCCCGTACCGAAACGGTTCAATACCGTCACACCCCTAATTAGAGGTACTGTAAAATAATGTGTACCAACACATAAAACAAGTTCAATGATTATGTCAGGAACAAAATGTTTTTTTTTACCTACAAACAAACAAAAAGAACACAAATTGTTTGTCTGCAAATATATATATATTTTTTTTATACCTGGTACTATTGTGCTTGTTAGTCCAACAGCAGGCACAAGTTTTTTTAGTACACGTTATATCAGAAGTGGAATCTTTGCAGACACATAAACAAAAAGTCTGATTAAAAAATATTTAGATATACAGTATAAATGCCTTTTCTGATTAAATTAATAGGCGTGTTGAGTCCCCCAGTAGGGACCAATTCAGTCACATAGACGTTCTATGAGTGCCTGCAAGTCCGCATACTGTTGAGCTGCAGCAGATAGCGAAACTAAACTTGCTGCTCCTTTTAAATGTTATGTTTCAACTTCTATGCTAGTGTTAGTCATATTTCTTTATTTTGTTCTTCTGGGCTGCACTTCCATCTGCGTAAGGGGACGAGGCACAACGCGACGGAACATTAATTACGTTGTGAGGAGACTGACTTTCGCAACGGTGGATGCTCTCGCACACATTTTCACACAAATACATGCAAAGTATACAAACACACAGGATTACGGTCAATAAAGGTGAGTTATTCCGTGCCAAACTATACCAATCATGGTTGCTTCCCTAATGTTTACTACTGCGGTATCTTCTGACTAACTTTTCCGCCATGTTTGATCAAGGAAATATGCAAACAACTGATCACTGTAATCAAACTCAAATTAATTGCGATCAAATATCAACAATCATATAACTGCCGAGCCTTAACCAGAGGTGTTGGCCTGTGGGCCATTTTCATCCCGCGGCTTGTTTTGTTTATTAGCTTGCGGAGCAAAAAAATTAAGTATACCCTACCATAATCAATTTCATAATAAAGAGTTTGAAAAGCTCTAAATGGTCTTTATGGTTGGCTAAATCAGATTATAGTTATTGCTTGAATAAGGCAGCTTGCACACATAAGAGTTGGATGTTTGAAATCATCCAGTAGCCCGAGGAATGCACAGTTTGTTGATGAGAACGTAAATCACAGGCCTTGGAGAACAGTATTTTTTAAGAAAATGCGTCTCAGCTGACAGAATCTATGGTGCTTTGTTCATTGAGAATATTTTGCAAAAAGATTAAAGGTAGACCAAGATGCGGACATACAATAGACTTGTTATTGCAGCCTGCTAGCGCAGAATAAACGGCTGCATGTGAGACAAGCAGACGGACAAAGTCAATGCAGCTGAATGATCAAGCATGCTTAGATCAACAGCAAGGAAATAGTTTATCACACAAATCTGTTATTGTGGTCACAACATGATGCAATAATTTAGAAAAGAACTGCAGCTAAAAAACATAGTAAAAAAAAAAAAAGGTGCGCTGCTTAGTTAGAAAGGCGCCTTAAGCAAACTTTGACACAGTGGTTGTTTTTATAACTGTGTCTTACCAACCGATACAAAATGTACATCCAATAGAAAGTCTGCAATCCTACACACAGCATACTACAACACAGTAATCTCCATAGTAAAAAAAAAAATGTCCATACCATGGCCCTGTGAAGGAGTGTGGGTCACCCAACTCGGAAGCCTGGCCTGCACCAGCCTGAGCAAAAAGAAAATACACATTTTAGAAACCCTAAGCAAACATTACAGAAACATTGCAAGTGTCTTGCATGTATGATGCAACAAAGCAAGATTTGCAATATTCTTAGAAAATAGTCATATTCTAGCTTTAACTGAGTCTAATTTTAAGTTAATTTGGCTTTAAAGTTGGGAAGCGATAGCAATTTTACAGCAGCGTTGATGCCATAAACTGTATTAGGCTGCAATGTATACATTCATACAGTGATGTAATATTGTTTGGTCTTACCACAGGTGATCAGCGATGGACAATATGTAGTCCAGATGATCTGCTTGAAGGTGTTCACAAGAAAGACATGGAAATCTGTGGAAATTAAAGCAGATATTAAATTCAATTAAAACATTCTGACCATCACCAAAATAACCACAGCAACTTATATATAGGAAATCGTTATGAGTCGGTGCATGTGAGGCCAATTATACAATAGACACTGTCACACCATAAGATCAGCATGCTAATAGTTAAATGAAAATCAGTGGTTGGTTGCTAGTGGCTGACATCAACAGTATTCTGCCCAAAAACAATTCTTCAAGACTCATACGACCAACACTAACTCATTTTATAGAGTACGTTCATCTCTTAAAGCAGTGTTTTTCAACTTTTTTTGAGCAAAGATACATTTTTTGCATTTAAAAAATCCGGAGGTACACCACCAGCAGAAATCATTAAAAAATGAAACTCAGTTGACAGTAAAGAGTCGTTGTTGCAATTGTTGGATATGACTTTAAACCATAACCACTACAGCTCTTGTCTCAAAGTAGGTGTACTGTCACCACCTGTCACATCACGCCGTGACTTATTTTGAGTTTTTGCTGTTTTCCTGTGTGTAGTGTTTTAGTTCTTGTCTTGCGCTCCTATTTTGGTGGCTTTTCCTCTTTTGTTGGTGTTTTCCTGTAGCAGTTTAATGTCTTCCTTAAACGCTATTCCCCGCATCTACTTTGTTTTAGCAATCAAGACTATTGAAGTTGTTGCTATCCTTCTTTGCGGGGACATTGTTGATTGTCATGTCATGTTCGGATGTACTTTGTGCGCAAAATGATTATTAGCATTCAGACAGGTTAAAATGTTGCTAAAACCATCACTTTTCTATCAGTCACAGTGACTTTTCAAAACAAAAATATTACAGCAAAAATCATATGGGTTGATTGACATGTTTATTCTGTAAGCTAACTTCAATAGTTTGAAATTATTTTGACAGTTAATGCCAGTTATCCTGTCAACCTTTCACAAGACTTCAATTTGTTAATTGAAAGTATAAACAGTATAAACACTTTTTACAGTAAACAAATGGTAAAACAGTACTAAACAATTCCATTAAAAAAAAAATTGGTGTCATTATTAACTTTCTGTCCAAGCTTGTATAATCTACTGCCTTGTTCAATTGTAAAACATATTCTGTGCCTAAAATTCACATTTCTATCACAATTATCATACTGTAAACATGGTAAGCTAACTTCATTAAAATTAATAGTCCTGTCAATAGCATGGAATTACAATTCAAATGTAGTTTTTTTGTAAGCCTTTCAAAAGAATTCAAAATATGAAAAATTAATGAAAATTAATTTAAGTGAATGTAATCATTTTAACTTTTCAACAGAAATAGCACTACAAAAATATTAAGGACATACTTCTGTATTTTGGTAGTTATGCTGTCAACATTTAACAAGATTTCTTCAACTTGGACTTGAAAGCATAAATAGTATAAACACTTTTAACAGTACTAAACAATTCCAATAGATAACATTGGTGTCATTACCTTTTTGTGGCTAAAATCCGATCGAAAAATCTTGTCTGCACAAGGTGCAATTCGCGTAGTTTTCACCCTTTTTGGAACGGATAATTATTCCCGGATAGGCTTTTGAATATTCTTCACGGAATGACTGCAGTTTTCTTTTCGGTTTAAGACTCGTTTGCGATTTTTCTCCGGCTGATTCCATGATCGTTCGCTCGTTTGGAAACAATGGCAACTGGTGTCTCGTGCTTGGCAGCGGTGCTATAAATAGCCTCGCGCATGGCATTCGGAATGGCTCGATAGGAAGTTACGGGAAGCAGTGTCGATTGTCATTGTTGTTACGCGATTTCGTGAATAAAACTTTAAAAAAAAATTTTTTTTTTAATTAATGAAAAACCGTATTTTTTATCACTGCAACCGTAACCCGGAATAGGTTGATGAAAACCGTACTAATTACGGGAAAACCGGAGTAGTTGGCAGGTATGTGATCACGACAAACCATCATCGTCTCACACGACGTGTTCCCGACATCTACAAAGAAATTAGCTACCGGCTGCCACCTACTGATATGGAAGAGTATTACACGGTTACTCTGCCGAGTTCTAGACAGCACAGACACTCAACAACGGCACATTATTTGCAGACTGTAATTACTGGTTTGCAAAAAATATTTTTAACCCAAATAGGTGAAATTACATTATCTCCCAAGGCACACCAGACTGTATCTCACGATACACTAGTGTTGAAAAACACTGTCTTAAACCACCTAAAATATGAGAGAGGCAGGACAAAATTTGCATCGATAGCAGAGAAAAATCTTGGCCTGATGGTGATGGTGTGAAGACCATCCAACCACCACGATTGGGGTTCAGTCCAATGTGTCTCTGGTGCGCGAAACTTCCCTTAGTGACAGCGCTCCTGCTTTGATTTTTCTCTATTCTTTTCTGTGCAGGCCGCACTTCATTGGTCAGCGACCTAGCGTGTGATGGCTTATGTGTGTCAGCCATGTAAAGCGAAATATGTTTATAAATCTTGATGCGTTTAATCAAAAATATTTTTGTTTAATTGAGAGCGGTATTTGCTTTTGTATTTTAACATTTCATTTTTGTAGCACTCCATTCATTCATGTTGAGTATAATAGGCAATGCAAAATATAATATATTGTCACATGTTATGCGTTATACATTACTAACCCATTTACATACAGTTTGATATTATATATATAGTCAGATTAATGCATTTATTTACTTAATATTGATTGTTTGTATTTTTTTTATCTGGAGTATAATTAGTACTTATACATGCATTACACAATATTTGATTTTTCCTTGTGTACTACAATGCACTCCTTATTTAACTATGGCTTTATGCATTATACATATTATTTATTACTTATTCATTTTTTATTATTACATTTACTGTACTTGTTTTGTATATATTAGGGCTGTCAACATTAATGCGTGTGATTAATAAAACAAAATTAT
The DNA here is from genome assembly GCF_033978685.3 of Nerophis lumbriciformis. NCBI lineage: Eukaryota > Metazoa > Chordata > Actinopteri > Syngnathiformes > Syngnathidae > Nerophis > Nerophis lumbriciformis. Next base: position 6,617,656 of record NC_084559.2, on the reverse strand, counting down.
CGCGTTATCATAAATGAATGAAGGTTAATCACAGCGTTTGTTTTGACTGCCGATCACGTCACACACCAGTGTGATGATAGAGCGATGGGCTCTGCGCCCAATTTCGCTTAAAACAAACTCAGACGGAACTTTAGATAAAACTGAGGTAATGAAGCCTATTCCAGCTGCATTCGGGCGGAATGCGGGTACACCCTGGACAAGTCACCACCTCATCACAGGGCCAACACAATCATTCACACTAGGGAAGTAACGGCATGAACGTTTCTTATCACGGTTACTGTGACCAAAACTATTACGGTTATCATTATCATTGCGCTATTTTTAAATGTGATCAATATTTTCAAAAAGTACTTATATTAAAATAATTTAACAAAGTGTTATTTAAAAAAACACAAACACTTTCAAAATGATTTCCTTTGTAGAATGAACATTATTGGAGATAAAAATAGAATTTCATGGACCCTCCATCCATCTATCCATTTTCTACCGCTTGTCCCTCTCAGGGTCGCAGGGATGGCTGGAGCCTATCCCAGCTGAATTTGGGCGGAAGGCGGGTACCCTGGACCAGTTGTTTAATGGACCTCAAGTAGAAAATTGAATGTGCATATGAAAATAACACAAACATTATAAACAAAGTAATGTGGCAGAAAAACAAATAAATAAAATGTGAAAATTGTGCAAGATAGTACTTTATGGACAAAAGAGATTAACAAAAACACGACATGTAAGAATTTTGCAAGGTGGCACCTGATGGCCATAAGACGATACTGCACTTTTTGTCCATATGGATAAAAGCAGTGTTCATGTATGAGATCTAGTCTTACACATATGGCTGCATGATTATGGCCAAAATAATAATTATTAATAACGATGAATCATTATGTTAAGTAAAACGGTGTTGGGGTGTAAATGTGACGCCATCATGTAATTTGTAATGGCTAATAAAAAGGCTATAGATAAACGTTATCCATATATATGCCAGAAAATAACCTGTTTTGTACAATGCCCAGTAGTGCGTAAATGTGTTTCTGTATAGTTTTTCTCCACAATGATGGTATTTTGAGAGGTAATTATTGAAGTTGGACATCACTGAAGACCAAGGTGAGAAACGCACGGCCCGCCGCTGATATAAAGATTTGGCTCTTTATAGTGAGCCTAGTCAAAGGAACCGGCTTTTGTAAAAGTCTCGCTAGTCTGAGCCAAGTTGAGAGTCACACAGCTAAGCCCCTTAGAGCTTTACCGGTCCTGCGGTCCCCCGTGACATGCCACCACGCACCGCAGGTTGCAACATTATCCGCCAAACAGCACAAATAATTACTTGCCAGTTGTTGGGTTATTATACCAAAAATAAAAGAGCTGATTAATTGCCCAAAAAAAAGTGAAAGCACTTCTTACACAGACTGCTTCGTCGACAGCGAGTTGCAATGGGATTAAATCATTACCAGCACAGCAATCGCAGGAGAACCATTTTACACCTACTCAGTGGCCTAGTGGTTAGAGTGTCCGCCCTGAGATTCAGAAATACTTTATTAATTCCTGAGGGGAAATTAAAATTTTCAGCACAATCCCATTCAAGATCAGACAAACATTACAGGGAGACAGAACAGGATCAAACATTACAGGGGGACAGAACAGGATCGCTGACGGGTCTGTCAAATTTCGGCATCCATTTAAAAAAAGGTGAGATATAGGTAGGTTGGAGAGGTCGGTAGGTTGTGAGTTCAAACCGCGGCCGAGTCATACCGAAGACTATAAAAATGGGACCCATTACCTACCTGCTTGGCACGCAGCATCATGGGTTGGAATTTGGGGTTAAATCACCAAAAATGATTCCCGGGCATGGCCACCGCTGCTGCCCACTGCTCCCCTCACCTCCCAGGGGGCGAACAAGGGAATGGGTCAAATGCAGAGGACAAATTTCACCACACCTAGTGTGTGTGTGACAATCATTGGTACTTTAACTTGAACTTAAGTTAACTTAACTTACAAACATTTAAAACATGGGTAACACTTTAGTATGGGGGACATATTCACCATTAATTAGTTGCTTATTAACATGCAAATTAGTAACATATCGGTTCTTAGTCATTATTAAGTGCTTATTATAATGCCTTATTCTGCATGGCCTTATTATACAACTATATATATATATATATATATATATATATATATATATATATATATATATATATATAAAAACCCTAACCCTAACCAAATAACTGTAAATTAAGTCTTTGTTGCTTAGAATATGTTCCCCTAGTGTCCAAATAACTGTAAATTAAGTCTTTGTTGCTTAAAATATGTTCCCCTAGTGTCCAAATAACTGTAAATTAAGTCTTTGTTACTTAGAATATGTTCCCCTAGTGTCCAAATAACTGTAAATTAAGTCTTTGTTGCTTAGAATATGTTCCCCCAGTGTCCAAATAACTCTAAATTAAGTCTTTGTTACTTAGAATATGTTCCCCATACTAAAGTGTTACCAAAACATGAACCCTTAGCAGACTGCAGTGCAACGTAACCCTCTAACCCTAACCAAATAACTGTAAATTAAGTCTTTGTTGCTTAGAATATGTTCCCCTAGTGTCCAAATAACTGTAAATTAAGCTTTGTTGCTTAGAATATGTCCCCCTAGTGTCCAAATAACTGTAAATTAAGTCTTTGTTGCTTAGAATATGTTCCCCTCGTGTCCAAATAACTCTAAATTAAGTATCTGTTACTTAGAATATGTTCCCCTAGAGTCCAAATAACTCTAAATTGATTAGAATATGTTCCCCTAGTGTCCAAATAATTGTAAATTAAGTCTTTGTTACTTAGAATATGTTCCCCATACTAAAGTGTTACCAAAACATCAACCCTTTGCAGACTGCAGTGCAACGTAACCCTCAAACCCAGTGGTTCTTAACCTGGGTTCGATCGAACCCTAGGGGTTCGGTGAGTCGGGCTCAGGGGTTCGGCGGAGGTCAAGACACACCCGACTCATCGTGTAAATAAAAACTTCTCCCTATCAGCGTATTACGGATACGACAACAGCAGAAGTCACACTGATTTGCAGGTGTGTAATTTGTTGAGAGTTTATGCACTGTGTTGGTTTTGTTCTTTGAACAAGGTGATGTTCATGCACGGTTCATTTTGTGCACCAGTAAAAAAACATGGTAACACTTTAGTATGGGGAACATATTCACCATTAATTAGTTGCTTATTAACATGCAAATCAGTAACATATTGGCTCTTAATTAGTCATTATTAAGTACTTATTAATGCCTTATTCGGCATGGCCTTATTATAAGCCTAACCCGAACCAAGTAAGTCTAAATTAAGTCTTTGTTACTTAGAATATGTTCCCCATACTAAAGTGTTACCAAAAACATATAACGTTGTCTATAATTTGAAAAAAAACAACATTTTATTTTTCACTAAAGAAGGGTTCGGTGAATGCGCATATGAAACTGCTGGGATTCGGTACCTCCAACAAGGTTAAGAACCCCTGCTCTAACCCTAACCAAATAACTGTAAATTAAGTCTTTGTTGCTTAGAATATGTTCCCCTAGTGTCCAAATAACTCTAAATTAAGTCTTTGTTACTTAGAATATGTTCCCAATACTAAAGTGTTACCAAAACATGAACCCTTAGCAGACTGCAGTGCCATGTAACCCTCTAACCGTAACTAAAAAACTGTAAATTAAGTCTTTGTTGCTTAGAATATGTTCCCCTAGTGTCCAAATAACTGTAAATTAAGTCTTTGTTACTTAGAATATGTTCCCCTAGTGTCCAAATAACTGTAAATTAAGTCTTTGTTGCTTAGAATATGTTCCCCTAGTGTCCAAATAACTGTAAATTAAGTCTTTGTTGCTTAGAATATGTTCCCCTCGTGTCCAAATAACTCAAAATGAAGTCTTTGTTACTTAGAATATGTTCCCCCTATAGTCCAAATAACTCTAAATTGATTAGAATATGTTCCCCTAGTGTCCAAATAACTGTAAATTAAGTCATTGTTACTTAGAATATGTTCCCCATACTAAAGTGTTACCAAAACATGAACCCTTTGCAGACTGCAGTGCAACGTAACCCTCAAACCCAGTGGTTCTTAACCTGGGTTCGATCGAACCCTAGGGGTTCGGCGGAGGTCAAGACACACCCGACTCATCGTGTAAATAAAAACTTCTCCCTATCGGCGTATTACGGATACGGCAACAGCAGAAGTCACACTGATTTGCAGGTGTGTAATTTGTTGAGAGTTTATGCACTGTGTTGGTTTTGTTCTCTGAACAAGGTGATGTTCATGGACGGTTCATTTTGTGCACCAGTAAAAAAACATGGTAACACTTTAGTATGGGGAACATATTCACCATTAATTAGTTGCTTATCAACATGCAAATCAGTAACATATTGGCTCTTAATTAGTCATTATTAAGTACTTATTAGTATATAAATATAATATATAAATAGTACTTATCTTATCTGTCTTGTCTTTTAACAAAGAAACAAGGAAGTCACAATCTTCGTTCAATGAATGTTCTGCAATTTGTCGTCCCCAAAGAAAGAACTGAACTGGGCAAGAAAGCATTTAGGTTTTCAGCACCGAAGGCTTGGAATAACCTACAATCGAACATTAAACTTCAAACCCTAATTACGTTGAATGAGTTTAAAGCTTCTGTGAAAGGATTGCAGTCTACCTTGTCTGTATGCACATGTGTCATGTGAGCAAGTTTTAATGTTGTAAATGTGATGTTTTATGTATTTGTTTACTGTTTTTAATGTAACCTTGCTGCTGCCCTCTTGGCCAGGTCTCCCTTGGAAAAGAGATCTTTGATCTCAATGGGATTTTACCTGGTTAAATAAAGGCTAATAATAATAATAAATAACTTATTAATGCCTTATTCGGCATGGCCTTATTATAACCCTAACCCGAACCAAGTAACTCTAAATTAAGTCTTTGTTACTTAGAATATGTTCCCCATACTTAAGTGTTACCAAAAACATAACTTCGTCTTGAATTTGAAAAACAAAAACATTTTATTTTTCACTAAAGAAGGGTATGAAACTGCTGGGGTTCGGTACCTCCAACAAGGTTAAGAACCCCTGCTCTAACCCTAACCAAATAACTGTAAATTAAGTCTTTGTTGCTTAGAATATGTTCTCCGAGTGTCCAAATAACTGTAAATTAAGTCTTTGTTACTTAGAATATGTTCTCCATACTAAAGTGTTACCAAAACATGAACCCTTTGCAGACTGCAGTGCAACGTAACCCTCAAACCCAGTGGTTCTTAACCTGGGTTTGATCGAACCCTAGGGGTTCGGCGGAGGTCAAGACACACCCGACTCATCGTGTAAATAAAAACTTCTCCCTATCAGCGTATTACGGATACGACAACAGCAGAAGTCAGACTGATTTGCAGGTGTGTAATTTGTTGAGAGTTTATGCACTGTGTTGGTTTTGTTCTTTGAACAAGGTGATGTTCATGCACGGTTCATTTTGTGCACCAGTAAATGAACATGGTAACACTTTAGTATGGGGAACATATTCACCATTAATTAGTTGCTTATTAACATGCAAATTAGTAACATATTGGCTCTTAATTAGTCATTATTAAGTACTTATTAATGCCTTATTCGGCATGGCCTTATTATAAGCCTAACCCGAACCAAGTAACTCTAAATTAAGTCTTTGTTACTTAGAATATGTCCCCCATACTAAAGTGTTACCAAAAACATAACTTCGTCTTGAATTTGAAAAACAAAAACGTTTTATTTTTCACTAAATAAGGGTATGGAACTGGTGGGGTTCGGTACCTCCAACAAGGTTAAGAACCCCTGCTCTAACCCTAACCAAATAACTGTAAATTAAGTATTTGTTGCTTAGAATATGTTCCCCGAGTGTCCAAATAACTGTAAATTAAGTCTTTGTTACTTAGAATATGTTCCCCATACTAAAGTGTTACCAAAACATGAAGCTTTTGCAGACTGCAGTGCAACGTTAAGACTACGAGAGGTTGACAACTATGAAGAAGGAAATCGGCTAATGGCTGGTCGGTTGTGTTAACAAGTTGTGTTAACAAGTAACTTACGTAACATTAACTACTCTTTTCCTCCCGGTTTTCCTCGCCGACGTTACGTTTTGTAGCGAAAAGTCAAAAGGAGAAAAGTCCCAAAAGGAGAAAAAGCAACGGCCGCAATATGTCGCTCATGCTAACAAGCTAATGCTAACTTGGAAAAAAAAACACAATAAAGACGACTTGTGAACGATAAAATGCTAAAGTCGTCAGCCGGGGTTCGACCTCCCTAACACGGCGAGAGGCTAGTAAGCAACTCGGATCCACTTCAGTACCGCAGCTCCGCACTGTTGTTGTTGTTGTTGTTGTGCGGATGAAGATGAAGATGGAGGGCGGACCCGCAGCGCAGGCCTCCCGTCACAACCACAACACAACACACCCGCCAGGCCGCCAGCCGGCACACTCACCCGCCGTGCGAGGGACGAGGCGTTCAAAGGCCGCAGAATCACCCGCGGCCCGTGCAGTTGGTCGGCAGCGAATGAACCCGGGGAGGACAGCCAGACATGTCCGAGCGGAGGGCTTAGCTTTCACGGAGTCCCTTCCCTGCACTCGGCCGTCGTCGCCATTATAGCAAAACTCTCCCAAGCCCGAGTCGACGTCCTTTTTATGACGTCATCACGCCGAAGCAATGCCATGGGTGGGGGCGGGGGGGTTGGCGCTGGTGCACCACGTGGTACAAGCGCATGTCAACACTGCTTAGCGCGCCTCAACCGCCATAATACTACTACTAATAATAATAATGGATTTTATTTGTAAAAAGCACGTTATATTGAGTAAACAACCTCAAAGTGCTACAGTGTATTTAAAAAAACTAAAAATACAAATACAAAAAATTACGGAGCCCCTAAAGGGACATGGGGGAATTTTTTTTATTTATAATTTATTTATTTATTATTATTTTTTTAGACATGTATCTCGTGCGCACGAGAAACTTTTTATAAAGTTATAAAAAATAAAAATAAAAATTGTAGAATTTATTTATTTATTTTTAGACATGTATCTCGTTTTTTATTTTTTTATAAAGTTATACAAAAAAAAAAAATATATATATATATATATATATATATAATTATTATTGTATTTTTTTAGACATGTATCTCGTGCGCACGAGAAACTTTTTATAAAGTTATAAAAAATAAAAATAAAAATTGTAGAATAATTTTTTTTTAGACATGTATCTCGTGCGCAAGAGAAACTTTCTCGTGCGCACCAGATACATGTCTAAAAAAAATATATATATATTTTTTTTTTTTATAACTTTATAAAAAGTTTCTCGTGCGCACGAGAAACTTTTTATAAAGTTATAAAAAATAAAAATAAAAATTGTAGAATTTATTTATTTTTAGACATGTATCTCGTTTTTTATTTTTTTATAAAGTTATAAAAAAAAAATATATATATATTATTATTTTATTTTTTTAGACATGTATCTCGTGCGCACGAGAAACTTTTTATAAAGTTATAAAAAATAAAAATAAAAATTGTAGAATAATTTTTTTTTAGACATGTATCTCGTGCGCACGAGAAACTTTTTATAAAGTTATAAAAAATAAAAATAAAAATTGTAGAATTTATTTATTTATTTATTTATTTTTAGACATGTATCTCGTTTTTTATTTTTTTATAAAGTTATAAAAAAATATATATATATTTTTATTTTATTTTTTTAGACATGTATCTCGTGCGCACGAGAAACTTTTTATAAAGTTATAAAAAATAAAAATGAAAATTGTAGAATGTATTTATTTATTTATTTATTTTTAGACATGTATCTCGTTTTTTATTTTTTTATAAAGTTATAAAAAAAAATATATATTTTTTTATTTTATTTTTTTAGACATGTATCTCGTGCGCAAGAGAAACTTTCTCGTGCGCACCAGATACATGTCTAAAAAAAATAACAAATAAAATAATATATATATATTTTTTTTTTATAACTTTATAAAAAGTTTCTCGTGCGCACGAGAAACTATCTCGTGCGCACGAGAAACTTTTTATAAAGTTATAAAAAAAATTATTAAAAAAAATATTTTATTATTTTTTTAGACATGTATCTCGTGCACACGAGATAGTTTCTCGTGCGCAAGAGAAACTTTTTATAAAGTTATAAAAAATAAAAATAAAAATTGCAGAATAATTTTTTTTTTAGACATGTATCTCGTGCGCAAGAGAAACTTTCTCGTACGCACCAGATACATACAAAAAATAAATAAAAGTAAAATATATATACATTTTTTTTTTATATTCTCGTGCGCACGAGATAGTTTCTTGTACGAGATAGTTTCTCGTGTGCACGAGATACATGTCTAAAAAAAAAAAAAATAATAATTATTAAAAAAAAAAATTCCCCCATGTCCCTTTAAAAAAAAAAAAAAAATTAAATAAAAAGATAATAAAAAAATAAATAAATAAAAACTAGAACAGCCAAATAGCTAAAACTAGTATGCATATATCTAAAAAAAAAAAGGCTTTTTTTTAAAAAGAAGGGTTTTTAAGCCTTTTTTAAAAGCATCCACAGTCTGTGGTGCCCTCAGGTGGTCAGAGAGAGCGCTCCACAGACTGGGAGCGGCGGAGCAGAAAGGCCGGTCTCCCATTGTTCGTAGGTATGTCCTCGGAGGTTGGAGGAGGTTAGCCTGTTCGGAGCGGAGGTGTCGTGTGGAGGATTTGGGGGTGAGTAGTTCTTTGAGGTAGAAGGGGGCATTTCCATGGAGGCACTGGTGGGTTAGTAGGGAGATTTTAAATTCAAACCTGAGTGGAACAGGAAGCCAGTGAAGAGATTTGAGAGTTGGTGTGATATGCTCATATTTCCGCACTCTCATCAGGATCCTAGCAGCACTATTCTGTATGTATTGCAGCTTCTGGATGTTCTTGCTGGGGATCCCGACAAGAAGTGCGTTGCAGTAGTCTAGCCTGCATGTCTACTAATTGTCAAAACAGTAGAAAAAACTGCATTTAGTTTAGATAATAATGAGTCATATATTGGAATATGGGATCCATTATTTAAATTTGTTTTAACTATTAAATGAACCAAAAATATGACTTATTTTATCTTTGTTAAAATATTGGACACAATGTGTTGTCAAGCTTATGAGATGTGATGCAAGTGTAAGCCACTGTGACACGATTGTTCTTTCTTTTTTTATATATATAAATGTCTGTAATGATAATGATTTTTAATCACTGCTATGTTGAAATTGTTACTAATATTGATACTGTTGTTGATAATATTTATTTTCGTTTCTCTACTTTTAGATTGTTCTGTGTCACGTTTGTGCATCCTCTCAATTGCTCTGTTTATTGCTATTCTGAGTGTTGCTGGGTCGGGTTTGGTTTTGGAATTGGATTGCATTAATATGGTATTGTTGTGTATTGTTTTGTTGGATTGATTAATAAAAAAACAAAAAACAACAACAACATTACTTAAGTTAAAGTTAAAGTACCAATGATTGTCACACACACACTAAGTGTGGTGAAATTATTCTCTGCATTTGACCCATCACCCTTGATCACCCCCTGGGAGGTGAGGGGAGCAGTGGGCAGCAGCGGTGGCCGCGCCCGGGAATCATTTTTGGTGATTTAACCCCCAATTCCAACCCTTGATGCTGAGTGCCAAGCAGGGAGGTAATCGGTCTCATTTTTGTAGTCTTTGGTATGACTCGGCCGGGGTTTGAACTCCCAACCTACCAATATCAGATTGTGAGTAGACTATTAAAATCCATATGATTATCCTGACTTCATTTATTTGCCAGTTTTTCTATAGCGTACCCTGTATTTATCTCTTTATTGTACACAGAAATATAATCTTAGAGAAAAATGTAATTTTAAACATTTGTACGCACGTGCAACACTTAAGACCTTCAGTATATCAGTATGTGGAATTAAATGATGGAATGGATTAAGCAAAGAAATCAAACAATGTGCTAAAATGATCCACTTCAAGAAACTCTCCAAACTTAAAGTGTTTACAAAGTACAAAGAAGAAGAACCATGATAAACATTCGGAATTTATTTCATCAATCCATTCATTTTCGGGATAATTTTACTCATCACCATATGAAATATAACTTACTTCACCAATTATTATTTATTTGTTTTTTTATTGTTATTACTTATGGAGTATATTGTGAATAAATTGAGAACAGGAAGTGAACAAAAGTTTTAACAACTGCTACATAAAGGAAAAGGGGTAGGATTAAATAAGCTCTGCTTCTTCCTACTCCTTTTCGAACATGTTGAATGGAGAAACTGGAAATTGTGATGCATCATGTTGTATGCATGCATGTGTGATGTATCATGTTGTATGCTCCCAATCTGTGGAACGCTCTCCCTGACCACCTGAGGGCACCACCGACTGTGGATGCTTTTAAAAAAGGCTTAAAACCCCTTCTTTTTAAAAAAGCCTCTTTTTTTTTTTTTTTTAGATATATGCATACTTGTTATTGCTATTTGGCTATTCTAGTTTTTATTTTTATTTATTATCTTTTTTTAAATTGTATTTATTTATTTTTATTTTTTATTTTTTAATACACTGTAGCACTTTGAGATTGTTTACTCAATATAAAGTGCTTTTTACAAATAAAATCTATTATTATTATTATGCATGTATGTGTGATGTATAATGTTGTATGCATGCATGTGTGATGTGTCATGTTGTATGCATGCATGTTCCAAATAAACTCAAACTCAAACTGTTCATGTCATGCAGTTTTTCCTATAACGTAGCCTGTATTTATTTATTCATTATACATTGTTTATGCAAGTTTTTCTATACCGTACCCTATATTCCCCCAGGGATCAATAAAGTACTTTCTGTTCTATTCTATTCTATATCTATTATTCTATATCTATTATCTTTATGCCAGTTTTTTGTATATCAACTTTTATTTATTTACATATTTTTTTACATGTTTTATTATACATACTGTATATTACGAAGCCCCTAAAGGGACATGGGGGACATTTTATTTGTTATAATTTTTTGTATCTTGTGCGCACGAGAAACTTTGAGTGAAATGGAAAAGGAAAAATTTTCTCGTGCGCACGAGAAACTTTTTATAAAATTATTAAAAAAAAAAAAAAAAAATTTTTTTTTAGACATGTCTCATGCGCACGAGAAAGTTTCTCGTGCGCATGAGATACATGTCTAAAAAATATATATATATTATAATTTTTTTAATTTATTTTTTAATAATTTTATGAAAATGCACACGATAAACTTTCTTGTGCGCACGAGATACATGTCTAAAAAAAAAATTATAATTTTTTTTTTTTTTTTTAAATAATTTTATGAAAATGCACACGATACACTTTCTCGTGCGCACGAGATACATGTCTAAAAAAAAATATATATATATATATATACATTCCCCCCCCCCCCCAAGTCCCTTTAGGGGCTCTGTAGTATATTGAACACTTGTGTCTAATAACCCTATTACCTTTGCAACTACACTTTCTATTATTTTATTTTACTCCTAAAAAAAAAAGCTGCGTGGACGCACAAAAAGTGCACAAATTAACACTAACCCTTCTTCCTACTTTTTTCAGACTAGCTGAATTGTTGAATTCAAAATAAACTCAACCATTGCTTTAATAAACACGCAAACATAATTACCAGAAGCAACAGGTGAGGAAATAGAGTCAGTAATTATTGTTATAGTAATATAGAAGATGATAGTAATGTAAATTACCGTATTTTTCGGACTATAAGTCGCAGTTTTTTTCATAGTTTGGTGCGACTTATGTGTGAAATGATTAACACATTAGCGTAAAATATCAAATATTATTATTGATCTCATTCACGTAAGAGACTAGACGTATAAGATTTCATGGGATTTAGCGATTAGGAGTGACAGATTGTTTGGTAAACGTATAGCATGTTCTATATGTTATAGTTATTTGAATGACTCTTACCATAATATGTTACGTTAACATACCAGTTGGTTATTTATGCCTCATATAACGTACACTTATTCAGCCTGTTGTTCACTATTCTTTATTTATTAGGGACCGCAATGTCCCTTTGGGACAGAGGACCCTATTGTATTTCGTGTGTTTTATTATTATTATTCCGCCGCCTCTTTGAGCTGTAATTTGACCCTCTTAACATGCTTCAAAACTCACCATATTTGACACACACATCAGGACTGGAAAAAATTGCGATCTAATTAAAAAACCAAACCCCAAAACTCAAAATTGCGCTCTAGTGCCCCCTATGAAAAAACAGACACAACTGCTCCTAGGAAGAAAACTCAGACAAAACTGCCTGTAATTTCCAGTAGGAAAATCGGAGAGACATGAAACAAAAACCTCTATGTAGGTCTCACTTAGACCTACATTTCATAAATTGACAACCCCCAGCAAAAATCAACAGGAAGTTTGCAATTCCCCCTTCAAAACAAAAGTTTTGTAAAAACCGGTCACCTTTTTTCAAACATTATCTCCTCTGAGCGCGTTTGTCGTTTCGGCTTCAAACTAGCACAGGAGAGAGATTGAACCCTTCTGATTAAAAGTTTACCAAAGAGTTTTAATTACTGCTCCGGTTTGGATTTTATGTGCCGTCAAAATCGGTCCCGTCCATCGCTGCTTGCAGCTTTAATTTTAAATTGCCTTTCAAATGTCTGTCCTTGGTGTTGGCTTTTATCAAATAAATTTCTCCAAGAAATGCGACTTATACTCCAGTGCGACTTATATATGTTTTTTTCCCTTCTTTATTATGCATTTTCGGCCGGTGCGACTTATACTCCGGAGCGACTTATACTCCGAAAACTACGGTATATATTTCAGGCACACAGCCAAATAAACAAATTCAAGAATCAATTTGTCAGTCATATCCCAAAACATGAGTGGGTAAATAAAACTGTCTGCAGAAATCATTAAGGAGAAATAAGAAGACAAACACAGCAATGTCTTAAATAATGATGTATTGAACAATGGCGTACATATGCAACTTTCCAAGAAAATCCATCTTTTAACATGTTGTAGCCATGATGTGAGAGGCATTATATTGACCTTTTTGCCTTTCAGGGAACCTTTGGAACAAAACCCCACTGTCATTTATTCCCAACAGAGATAAATCATTTCATTTATGCTGACTAATGATTTCAATGTTTAGTATGGTTCAGTTTTACACAAAGCTTTGCTCTTGTAATAACACGCGGGCCCAAACCCTTCTTCAGTCTTGGGAGGATGCATAATGCATGAGGGCGTATGATATGGCACAAAAACATGATTTCAATAGTTTCTTTCTAAGACGGCAATGTTACTCGGGCGGCTCGTGGCTTCATGATGAAGTCGTGAGTCAAATCTATCAGCTGCAACATGCGAAGACGTCACGTCACTGTAATAAAAAAGATTTAAGTGCTGTTGAAATGTTCCTATGCGAGGACAACACAAAGAACACAGTCTATCCCTTGGCATCTAATCAGTTGCATGCAAAACAATGACATCTGACGCTCTTAAGAAATACATTTCTTTTCGGCAGCACTCGCCCATGTTTCACCATACAAAAAAAAAAACACAATTCACTCAAAAACAGGGGAGTCCAGAGTCAATATTGAGAAATATTGTTAGCTAATACACTAATCAGTAGAGATGTCCGATAATGGCTTTTTTGCCGATATTCCGATATTGTCCAACTCTTAATTACCGATATCAACCGATATATACAGTCGTGGAATTAACACATTATTATGCCTAATTTTGTTGTGATGCCCCGCTGGATGCATTAAACAATGTAACAAGGTTTTCCAAAATAAATCAACTCAAGTTATGGAAAGAAAAAAATGCCAACATGGCACTGCCATATTTATTATTGAAGTCACAAAGTGCATTATTTTTTTTTAACATGCCTCAAAACAGCAGCTTGGAATTTGGGACATGCTCTCCCTGAGAGAGCATGAGGAGGTTGAGGTCGGTGGGGGGGTAGGGGGGAGCGGGGGGTGTATATTGTAGCGTCCCGGAAGAGTTAGTGCTGCAAGGGCTTCTGGGTATTTGTTCTGTTGTATTTATGTTGTGTTACGGTGCTGATGTTCTCCCGAAATGTGTTTGTCATTCTTGTTTGGTGTGGGTTCACAGTGTGGCGCATATTTGTAACAGTGTTAAAGTTGTTTATACGGCCACCCTCAGTGTGACATGTTATGGCTGTTGACCAAGTATGCTTTGCATTCACTTGTGTGTATGAAATGCCGTACAAATTATGTGACTGGATGTGCCTTTAAGGTTTATTGGCGCTCTGCACTTCTCCCTACGTCTGTGTACACAGCGGTGTTTTAAAAAGTCATGAATTTTACTTTTTGAAACAGATATCGATAATTTTTAAACCGGTAGCAATAATTTCCGATATTACATTTTAAATATCGGCAGTCCGATATTATCGGACATCCCTTCTAATTAGCATTGTCAACTCTAACCCAAAGCTAAGATGACATTCAGGTAGCTCACACTACTCACAAAGTTAGGGATATTTGGGTGACATTTCAAGATTAAGCCAAAATGCACCGTAACTTTTGCAGGAAAAAAATAATTTAAAATTATTTTAACATCAAAATGTACTTGTCCAACTGGTCAATGTTTAAGTACTTTCTGCACAAATTGCTGTCTTCCAACAAGAAACTGAACGGCTAAACAACACTGCCTATAACTCCAGCAATCACATTCATGGCAAGGTGCATTCAGGAACGTCGGAACTCTGAACATCAACATTAGCACAAGCAGGTTGTTACTAAATGAATTGTTTCCTCCCCCCATACACGAATATCTAAAACGACTACTCATCAGTCATCATGAGACCAAGACGACGCTTAGCAGGTGATCCACAACCATACTTGCCAACCCTGAGACCTCCGAATTTGGGAGATGGGGGGGTAGGGCTGCAAGGGGTTCTGGGTATTTGTTCTGTTGTGTTTATGTTGTGTTACGGTGCGGATGTTCTCCCGAAATGTGTTTGTCATTCTTGTTTGGTGTGGGTTCACAGTGTGGCGCATATTTGTAACAGTGTTAAAATTGTTTATACGGCCACCTTAGTGTGACCTGTATGGCTGTTGACCAAGTATGTGTGTGTTAAAGCCGCATATATTATGTGACGTTTGTATGGAGGAAAAGCGGACGTAAAGACAGGTTGTAGAGGACGCTAAAGGCAGTGCCTTTAAAGCACGCCCCCAATATTGTTGTCCGGGTGGAAATCGGGAGAAATTTGGGAGAATGGTTGCCCCGGGAGATTTTTGGGAGGGGCAACTGAAATTCGGGAGTCTCCCGGGAAAATCGGGAGGGTTGGCAAGTATGTCCACAACACCTCGCCATGAACAGTTGGATGGTGAAATCCGGTCCACCTCTAAATTAATTTTCGCTTCATCCTGAAATAACCTTAACTTTTAGTGTGACGGGATATTGACCAACATTTAGGGGTGTAACGAACGGTACACAAAAATTTCGGTTCGGTACGTACCTCGGTTTAGAGGTCACGGTTCGGTTCATTTTCGGTACAGTAAGAAAACAACAAAATATACATTTTTGGGTTTTTTATTTACCAAATTTGCAAAATCTTCCACCAAAAATATTTCTTCTTAGTGGAATATTTGATGTGAAGTAATCGGAACCTTGAATAGGTCAATAATTCATAATAAAATTGATTTTGATTCAATATTATGTTTTGAGCAATGACAGTTTGAAAGAAAAAAAAACAGCTTTGTTTTATTAGTCAACATTGCAACTTTTTCTAAATTTAAGCTTTTTTATTTCACTTTTGTTATGTTTTTGTTTATTTTAATAGTATTTTTAGAATGTGCCGTGGGCCTTTAAAACATTAGCTGTGGGCCGCACACTTTTGACACCCCTGCTATGGATAATAAAAAATTTTATGTGATAAATCTATGGATAAAAAGCAGAGCCTGGCGACGCATGCGCGTTTATCATAACTCTCTCTCTCTCTCTGTCCCTGCCTCTCCCTCACCAATGCTGCTGCGCGCACAATTTGTTTTGTTTTCAACCCCTTCTTAACCCTGAACGCACATTGAAAATACACGCAACCCTAACTCAAAATGCCGGACATTCGAGGCATTTAAGAAACTCCGCCCTGACAGCTCCGCAAAAGAGGACATGTCCGGTGAAAAGAGGACGTATGGTCAGTCTATCGTAGCCCGTTAGCTGCTGGCATGCTGTGTGTTGTGCCTCGGTGTGCATTGTTTACACAACGTGCGTTACGCTACTTAATATGTCCGCGTGGAAACTCGTTCTGTACACTTCCGAATCGAACCGGAACCCCCGTACCGAAACGGTTCAATACAAATACAGGTACCGTTACACCCCTAGGGATGATGTTCGAAACCGGTTCTCCCAGTTGTTCGATAAGAAAATAACCGTTCGATAAGAATCCCTTTTTGAGAACCGGTTCCCGTTATCGAGGCCACTATAGTAAAGGAAAAGAGTTGGTTCTTTATTCGAATCCCTGGGAACAAATCCCGTCCCACAGGAAATGCCCTGTGGGACATCACAGGAAATGTAGCTCAATCTAATGACTGAGCTACGTCATTTCCTGTGATGTCACACATAAAGCAAAAAATAATGGACCGCGAAAAACGCCTCAAGGCATGGCTATTCACCTATAGTGATCACAGAGACAGGTTGTTTTTGTGTTACTGTATATATTTGCTTTTCTGAAAAATCCCACTTAATATACTTTGGGTAACAACAGTCAATATTTATTTATTTTCTTATAAAATAAAAGTGAGCTTTTGTTAAACCAAATATTGTGTTTTTTTCCATTTTCAAACCCTATCTGGACTCGATAAGAGAATCGATAAGGAATCGGTTCGATAAGAGGATCCGATAATGGGCTCGAACTCGATAATTTCTTATCAGACATCATCCCTAACACCTCTACCTACATTGGTATCACGGACGCCCCTGCCCAAAAAGAAACGTATAATCAAACAGTATATTATGCACAAACATGGCAATATGAACTTCAGTTAGAAATGTAAAAAAAATGAAATAACAGAGAGCAAAGTCTACCGATTTCAAAAAAATGGCAGCCATTCGCCCCAACCCTGGTAGTTTCAATCTATGATGCGCGTTCCGTTTCACTTGCAACACCTCTCCGGTTGTCCTGAGAACGTTGCAACTGGTCACTTAGTCGTTCCCCTCGTTTCCCGAACATCCCCACCCCGAGAAGAGGACCGCGGCTTGGAGTAAAGCTTTAAGAAAGCGAGGCTACCCTGAGAGAATGTGGGCTAAGCTCGACAACAGTCTGTACACTCCGTTTCAGTCCAACCAGCACATTGTCTTCCAAGAACTGCGTGATATATATCTCTATGTAATACAATCCAAGTCTTCTGGACTAGTGTTTACTACCAACTTCCACAACACAGTCAATGAAAAGGACTTGGAGACTAAGGAGGATATTTGACATCGAGTCCTCATATTTACCAAAATCTAAGTGCTGTAAGTAGTTCATACACCAGGTAATAATGCATATCTAAGCAAAAATAGGAGCAAAAACACATAAAAAAAGTAACACTTTGCAAGCATGACAAATACGGACACAAAAACACAAAGATACTTAGAAAGTGGATGAGGTCATAGTGAAAATGACCACGCAGTGTCGGGCCGAACATGCACAACGTCAGAGGTCGAGGCGTTTCGTCGTCTTTATTGTAGCTACAGTACATGATCTAGACCAGTGGTTCTTAACCTTGTTGGAGGTACCCAACCCCACCAGTTTCATATGTGCATTCACCGAACCCTTAATAATAAAATTATTTTTTTTTCAAATTCAAGACAAAGTTATATGTTTTTGGTAACACTTTAGTATGGGGAACATATTCTAAGTTACAAAGACTTAATTTAGAGTTATTTGGACACTAGGGGAACATATTCTAAGTAACAAAGACTTAATTTAGAGTTATTTGGACACTAGGGGAACATATTCTAAGTAACAAGGACTTAATTTAGAGTTATTTAGACACTAGGGGAACATATTCCAAGTAACAAAGACTAAATTTAGAGTTATTTGGACACTAGGGGAACATATTCCAAGTAACAAAGACTAAATTTAGAGTTATTTGGACACTAGGGGAACATATTCTAAGTAACAAAGACTTAATTTTTAGTTATTTGGACACTAGGGGAACATATTCTAAGTAACAAAGACTTAATTTAGAGTTGTTTGGACACTAGGGGAACATATTCTAAGTAATAAAGACTTAATTTAGAGTTATTTGGACACTAGGGGAACTTATTCTAAGTAACAAAGACTTAATTTAGAGTTATTTGGATACTCGAGGAACATTCTAAGTAACAAAGACTTCATTTAGAGTTATTTGGACACTAGGGGAACATATTCTAAGTAACAAAGACTTAATTTAGAGTTATTTGGACACTCGGGAACATATTCCTAGTAACAAAGACTTAATTTAGAGTTATTTGGACACTAGGGGAACATATTCTGAGTAACAAAGACTTAATTTAGAGTTATTTGGACACTAGGGGAACATATTCTAAGTAACAAAGACTTAATTTTCAGTTATTTGGACACTAGGGGAACATATTCTAAGTAACAAAGACTTAATTTTCAGTTATTTAGACACTAGGGGAACATATTCTAAGTAAAAGACTTAATTTAGAGTTATTTGGACATTAGGGGAACATATTTTAAGTAACAAAGACTTAATTTAGAGTTATTTGGACATTAGGGGAACATATTTTAAATAACAAAGACTTAATTTAGAGTTATTTGGACACTAGGGGAACATATTCTAAGTAACAAAGACTTAATTTAGAGTTATTTAGACACTAGGGGAACATATTCTAAGTAACACAGACTAAATTTAGAGTTATTTTGACACTAGGAGAACATATTCTAAGTAACAAAGACAATTTAGAGTTATTTGGACACTAGGGGAAAGTTTTCTAAGTAACAAAGACTTAATTTAGAGTTATTTCGACACTAAGGGAACATATTCTAAGTAACAAATACTTAATTTAGAGTTATTTGGACTCTAGGGGAACATATTCCAAGTAACAAAGACTTAATTTAGAGTTGTTTGGACACTAAGGGAACATATTCCAAGTAACAAAGACTAAATTTAGAGTTATTTGGACACTCGGGGAAATATTCTAAGTAATAAAGACTTAATTCAGAGTTAATTGGTTAGGGTTAGGGTCAGGATTAGAGGGTTAGGGTTATAATAAGGCCATACCGAATAAGTACTTAATAATGACTAGTTAAGAGCCAATATGTTACTAATTTGCATGTTAATAAGCAACTAATTAATGGTGAATATGTTCCCCATACTAAAGTGTTACCATGTTTTATTACTGGTGCACAAAATGAACCCTGCATGAACATCACCTTGTTCAAAGAACAAAACCAACACAGTGCATAAACTCTCAACAAATTACACACCTGCAAATCAGTCAGCTGTTGCCGTATCCGTAATACGCCGATAGGGAGAAGTTTGTATTTACACGATGAGTCGGGTGTTTTGACCTCCGCCGAACCCCTGAGCCCGACTCACCGAACCCCTAGGGTTCGATCGAACCCAGGTTAAGAACCACTGATCTATATGGAGAAAGTGCACTCAGTCAGCTCAGAGGAAGATCACCTCCCTTCACTTAAAAAAACAAACAAAAAAAAAACCACAAAAGTTTGCACCGTAAAAGCCTGTTCGCTTGTCAAATGCCCACAATGTGCTTCCTTCCCCCGTCATTTATTCACACCAGCGTGAGCCACGTCAACGTTGAAGAATGAAGCGAATGGTCTCCGCACGACGTGCGTGAAGGTCATTCTGAGGTCAACCTGCTGTCATACCAGAGAAAACTGTGCCTTAGAGCAGTCATTCCCAACCGCTGTGCCGCAGCATAAACTGCAAAAACTGAAATCTAAGTAATATGAAATATCTCAAATAAGGGTGATATTTGCTTATTTTCTGTCTGATAAGATAATTCTTCTCACTAAGCAGATTTTATGTTAGAGTGTTTTACTTGTTTTAAGGGGTTTGGGTCCTAAATGATCTCAGTAAGATATTACAGCTTGTTGCTGAGATTTGATGACCTATATTGAGTAAAACATGCTTGAAACTAGAATATCAACTGTTACAAAGCTGTGTCATCAACACTCACAAGTATAAAACTACTTTTTTAAAGTAATCATTTCTTATTTCAAGCATGTAAAAAAAAAAAATCATGACTTTGACACAATTGTGTCTCATAATTAAAACAGATGACAGCCAAATTGACTTTGCTGTTTTATTTTCAATAAAACAATAGAAAATACGTACTCATACAGTAGTACAGTTATTAGTGATAATATACTTATTTAAAGGTATATTTGGGTTCATTGAGGTTAGCTAATTTGACTTGTTTTGGAAAGTCTTGACAAGACAAATTTTCTTGTTCTATTGGCAGATAATTTTGCTTAGTTCAAATAAAAAAATAAAAACAATTTTTTTCTTGTTTTTGAACACTGACTTTTTGCAGTGTATAGCATGTGCAGTGATGAAGGAAAATAGGTGTAGATAAATTTTAGTTCAAAAAAGAAACAGAAACATAATGCTTAAAGAAATAAACAAAAATGGTTAAAACAAGCAGAGAGTAAATAAATAATTACTGGAGTTAAAATCTGACAAATGTAAAATTCATAGATGTAATACTATTTTTTCCCCTGCAGATAGCTCCATCAAAACACTTTTTATTTAATAAATAAGTAAATACCGTGGTACTTCATCTTACCAGTGTTTTTTTGATACAAGCTGCTAATTGCTGCTAAAACTACTTTTTTAAAGTAATCATTTCTTACTTCAAGCGTGAAAAAACAAATCTTGATGCCGAGCGCATATCATTATGTCAAGATAATGGCACTAGCATTTACTTAAGAATATTTTTCAACATATTGAGCAAAAAGGTCTCATTTTTTTTTCCACCAAGAAAAGTGCACTTGTTAATAGTGAGAATATACTTATTTTAAGGTATTTTTGGGTTCATTGAGGTTAGCTAATTTTACTTGTTTTGGAAAGTCTTGACAAGCCAAATTTTCTTGTTCTATTGGCAGATCATTTTGCTTAGTTCAAATAAAAATTTAAAATAAAAAAAAAAATCTTGTTTTTGAACACTGACCTTTTGCAGTGTATAGCATGTGTAGTGATGAAGGAAAATAGGTGTAGATAAATTTTAGTTAAAAAAAGAAACAGAAACATAAATAAATGCTTAAAGAAATAAACAAAAATGGTTAAAACAAGCAGAGAGTAAATAAATAATTACTGGAGTTAAAATCTGACACATGTAAAATTCATAGATGTAATACTCTTTTTTCCCCTGCAGATAGCGCCATCAAAACACTTTTTATTTAATAAATAAGTAAATACCATGGTACTTCATCTCACCAGTGTTTTTTTTATACAAGCTGCTAATTGCTGCTAAAACTACTTTTTTAAAGTAATCATTTCTTACTTCAAGCGTGAAAAAACAAATCTTGATGCCGAGCGCATATCATTATGTCAAGATAATGGCACTAGCATTTACTTATTTAAGAATATTTTTCAACATATTGAGCAAAAAGGTCAATTTTTTTTTCCACCAAGAAAAGTGCACTTGTTATTAGTGAGAATATACTTATTTTAAGGTATTTTTGGGTTCATTGAGGTTAGCTAATTTGACTTGTTTTGGAAAGTCTTGACAAGCCACATTTTCTTGTTCTGTGGCAGATAATTTTGCTTAGTTCAAATAAAAAAGAACTTTTTTTTTTTCTTGTTTTTGAACACTGACCTTTTGCAGTGTATAGCATGTGTAGTGATGAAGGAAATAGGTGTGGATACATTTTAGTTCAAAAAAGAAACTGAAACATAAATAAATGCTTAAAGAAATAAACAAAAATGGTTAAAACAAGCAATGAGTAAATAAATAATTACTGGAGATAAAATCTGACAAATGTAAAATTCATAGATGTAATACTCTTTTTTCCCCTGCAGATAGCGCCATCAAAACACTTTTTATTTAATAAATAAGTAAATACCATGGTACTTCATCTCACCAGTGTTTTTTTTTGATACAAGCTACCAATTGCTGCTAAAACTACTTTTTTTAAAAGTAATAATTTCTTACTTCAAGCATGAAAAAAAAAATCTTGATGCCGAGCGCATATCATTATGTCAAGATAATGGCACTAGCATTTACTTATTTAAGAATATTTTTCAACATATTGAGCAAAAAGGTCTAATTTTTTTTTCCACCAAGAAAAGTGCACTTGTTATTAGTGAGAATATACTTATTTTAAGGAATTTTTGGGTTCATTGAGGTTAGCTAATTTGACTTGTTTTGGAAAGTCTTGACAAGCCAAATTTTCTTGTTCTATTGGCAGATAATTTTGCTTAGTTCAAATAAAATACCCCTAATTTCTGTATTTTTTTTCTTGTTTTTTAACACTGACTTTTTGCAGTGTATTAGAGGTCATTAGGGCACGTATTAACGACACAAGTTGTGAATAGTGACAGGCAGGAAATTATTTTCCCTAGATGGCAGAAATTTAAATAACCAGCATACAAAATAATGAATTAGTTTAGTGCCAATGAGACCTTTTTGCTCAATATGTTGAAAAATATTTTTAAATTAAGTAAATGCTAATGCCATTATCTTGACATAATGATATGCGCTCGGCATTATGATTTTTTTTTTCATGCTTAAAATAAGAAATGATTACTTTAAAAAAATAGTTTTATACTTGTGAGTGTTGATGACACAGCTTTGCAACAGTTGATATTCTAGTTTCAAGCATGTTTTACTCAATATGTCATCAAATCTGTAATATCTTACTGAGATCATTTAGGACCAAAACACTTAAAACAAGTAAAACACTCTAACATAAAATCTGCTTAGTGAGAAGAATTATCTTATCAGACAGAAAAAAAGCAAATATCACCCTTATTTGAGATATTTCATCTTACTTAGATTTCACTTTTTGCAGTGTGTTTATAACTGAATACATTTACATATGCATAAAAATGTGTTTTCTTTTGTATTATATTTTTTTAAATGAATAAAGTAACATTTATGACAACCTTTTTCCAAAGCACAATATAGAATGTGAGATATAACAGGATAATGCATACATTTATCATTTGTTTTCAAAACGCTTACAAAAAAGTGGCACCCCAAAAATGTACTGCGGGGACCCCATTTGTATGACCTGATAGGGTCCCTGGGACCCCGTTTTGAAGATTCCTAGCGCCAACACTGATGGAGTGTTGATGTGCGCAAAACAGAGCTTCTACAAACCCCGTTTCCATATGAGTTGGGAAATTGTGTTAGGTGTAAATATAAACGGAATACAGTGATTTGCAAATCATTTTCAACCCATATTCAGTTGAATATGCTACAAAGACAACACATTTGATGTTCAAACTCATAAACTTTTTTTTTTTTTTGCAAATAATCATTAACTTTAGAATTTGATGCCAGCAACACGTGACAAAGAAGTTGGGAAAGGTGGCAATAAATACTGATAAAGTTGAGGAATGCTCATCAAACACTTATTTGGAACATCCCACAGGTGAACAGGCTAATTGGGAACAGGTGGGTGCCATGATTGGGGATAAAAGTAGATTCCATGAAATGCTCAGTCATTCACAAACAAGGATGGGGCGAGGGTCACCACTTTGTCAACAAATGTGTGAGCAAATTGTTGAACAGTTTAAGAAAAAACTTTCTCAACCAGCTATTGCAAGGAATTTAGGGATTTCACCATCTACGGTCCGTAATATCATCAAAGGGTTCAGAGAATCTGGAGAAATCACTGCACGTAAGCAGCTAAGCCCGTGACCTTCGATCCCTCAGGCTGTACTGCATCAACAAGCGACATCAGTGTGTAAAGGATATCACCACATAGACTCAGGAACACTTCAGAAACCCACTGTCAGTAACTACAGTTGGTCGCTACATCTGTAAGTGCAAGTTAAAACTCTCCTATGCAAGGCGAAAACCGTTTATCAACAACACCCAGAAACGCAGTCGGCTTCACTTGGCCTGAGCTCATCTAAGATGGACTGATACAAAGTGGAAAAGTGTTCTGTGGTCTGACGAGTCCACATTTCAAATTGTTTTTGGAAACTGTGGACTTCGTGTCCTCCGGACCAAAGAGGAAAAGAACCATCCGGATTGTTATAGGCGCAAAGTTGAAAAGCCAGCATCTGTGATGGTATGGGGGTGTATTAGTGCCCAAGACATGGGTCACTTACACATCTGTGAAGGCGCCATTAATGCTGAAAGGTACATACAGGTTTTGGAGCAACATATGTTGCCATCCAAGCAAC
Organism: Nerophis lumbriciformis; assembly: GCF_033978685.3. Classification (NCBI taxonomy): domain Eukaryota; kingdom Metazoa; phylum Chordata; class Actinopteri; order Syngnathiformes; family Syngnathidae; genus Nerophis; species Nerophis lumbriciformis. The sequence continues at coordinate 6,593,310 of NC_084559.2, read as the reverse complement.
GTTACCATGGACGCCCCTGCTTATTTCAGCAAGACAATGCCAAGCCACGTGTTACATCAATGTGGCTTCATAGTAAAAGAGTGCGGGTACTAGACTGGCCTGCCTGTAGTCCAGACCTGTCTTCCATTGAAAATGTGTGGCGCATTATGAAGCCTAAAATACCACAACGGAGACCCCCGGACTGTTGAACAACTTAAGCTGTACATCAAGCAAGAATGGGAAATAATTCCACCTGAGAAGCTTCAAAAATGTGTCTCCTCAGTTCCCAAATGTTTACTGAGTGTTGTTAAAAGGAAAGGCCATGTAACACAGTGGTGCACATGCCCTTTCCCAACTACTTTGGCACGTGTTGCAGCCATGAAATTCTAAGTTAATTATTATTTGAAAAAAAAAAAAAGTTTATCAGTTTGAACATCAAATATCTTGTCTTTGTAGCATATTCAACTGAATATGGGTTGAAAGGGATTTGCAAATCATTGTATTGCGTTTATATTTACATCTAACACAATTTCCCAACTCATGGAAACGGGGTTTGTAATACTAATCAAATATCATCCCGGGGGCCATAGATCATTCATTTGTGGGCCGGATCTGGCCCGCGGGTCTTGACTTTGACACCCCTGGACTAGACTAAACCGAGGTCAGCGTGTACTTCTTGTGACTTGCTTGTTTGTTGGTGTGCCGTGAGCTTTTTTCTACTGTTTAATGTGTGCCTTGGCTCAGCAAAGGTTGGGAAACACTGCCTTGGAGGTCCTGTAAACTGTGCTTGTGAGTCCTCTGTGTGTTCTTATGTATATTTGCCATGATCCAAGGCCCGGATCATGTTTTGTTATGTTCTGTTAGTTTTGGACTCAATTAGTTCCTGTTTTTTTTTTGTGCACCCTTGTTTGTTTTAGTTACTTATTATTTCCACCTGCCTCTGATTAGTGTTCGCCCGCTCACCTGCTGCCCGGGCACTACCGTGTTTTTCGGATTACAAGTCGCAGTTTTTTTCATAGTATGGGTGCGACTTATACTCAGGAGCGACTTATGTGTGAAATGATTAACACATTACCGTAAAATATCAAATAATATTATTTAGCTCATTCACGTAAGAGACTAGACCAGGGGTCGGCAACCCAAAATGTTGAAAGAGCCATATTGGACCAAAAATACAAAAACAAATCTGTCTGGAGCCACAAAAAATTAAAAGCCATATTACATACAGATAGTGTGTCATGAGATATACATTGAATTAAGAGCACTTAAAGGAAACTAAATGACCTCAAATATAGCTACAAATGAGGCATAATGATGCAATATGTACATATAGCTAGCCTAAATAGCATGTTAGCATCGATTAGCTTGCAGTCATGCAGTGACCAAATATGCCCGATTAGCACTCCACACAAGTCAATAACATCAACAAAACTCACCTTTGTGTATTCACGCACAACGTTAAAAGTGTAGTGGACGAAATGAGAAAGAAAAAGAAGTAGCATAAAACACGTCCTAGAAAGTCGGAGAAAGTTATACATGTAAACAAACTAAGGTGAGTTCAAAGACCGCCAAAAGTAGTAGGACAAAACGGCGCTCCCCAAATACTCGAATCAGTGAAGCATATTTAATATAAACAGTGTGCTTTATAACAATTAGGGAGGTTTGTGTCATGTTTTTCCTCCTACAGAAACCATATTAACACAAAAAATATATTTTTTTGCCCTCATCTTTTTCCATTTTTCACACATTTTTGAAAAAGCTCCAGAGAGCCACCAGGGCGGCGCTAAAGAGCCGCATGCGGCTCTAGAGCCGCGGGTTGCCGACCCCCGGACTAGACGTATAAGATTTCATGGGATTTAGCGAGTAGGAGTGACAGATTGTTTGGTAAACGTATAGCATGTTCTATATGTTATAGTTATTTGAATGACTCTTACCATAATATGTTACGTTAACATACCAGGCACGTTCTCAGTTGGTTATTTATGCCTCATATAACGTACACTTATTCAGCCTGTTGTTCACTATTCTTTATTTATTTTAAATTGCCTTTCAAATGTCTATTCTTGCTGTTGGGTTTTATCAAATAAATTTCCCCCAAAAATGCGACTTATATATGTTTTTTTTCCTTCTTTATTATGCATTTTCGGCCGGTGCGACTTATACTCCGAAAAATACGGTACCCCTAATTTTTGTATATTTTTTTCTTGTTTTTTAACACTGACTTTTTGCAGGTGAGCGGCCGAACACTAATCAGAGGCAGGTGGAAATTATAAGTAACCATAGTAATTAAAACAAACAAGGGTGCACAAAAAACAGGAACTCTTGGAGTCCAAAACTAACAGAACATATCAGAAAACGATCCGGGGCACGGATCATGACAATATTTGTGGGTCATTAACGGTACATCTCATCAACTCTTTGCAGAGTTAGTATTCCACTCGTTATATTAGTCACTCCCTTTGTGTTATTTTACCCCTCCCCTTTTTCATCCTCTAGCTTCCACTGAAGTATAAGCACAGGTGACTAACTACAGGTGAGTACCATGCTACATGGGTTTCAGAGAAGGCTATTGCAGACATTTCTACAACATGTACAAACACATTTTTTTTATACGTGTGAGTTACAAATATTTCCAAACATTTCACCAAGGAACTAATTTACATACAAGATGTGGAATATTTTAGAGTCTTAAAGGACTATCCCTCAGGTCGGTTAAAACGACGTCACGTTGACTTATAATCAGTCCGATCTTTAAAGACAATATCTGAAAAATTGCTATGCAAAAAGTAGCAAATTTGGTCAAGGTCTCTTTTTAAATAGTTATTATAGTGCTTTTCATGGCTTTAAGACAGGGGTCTTTTTTTTTGTTTTAATCTCACCAAGTGGCAAATCTACAGGATTTCAGTGCGCATTTTTATGACACCATAGCTGCGAGTCTCCATGTCAAGTCCAGAATGGTACCGGGACAGCGAGCGCTGTCGTACGAAGTTCAAAGCATTAGAAAAAAGAAAGAAACAAACACGCGTTTAGAAACTTTCCAATCTCCAACTTGGAGATCTTGTGGGGACTCCAGCATCGTGTCTGCTCCTTGTTCCCATTTACACTTTTGGAGCCAGGCTCCGTTCCAAGTCTTCAGCTTTTTATTTGCTACTCAAAACTCCCATTCTAGTGTTTCTTCTCGATTGGCCGCCCTCTCCAGCCTGTGGATGATGTTATTGAGGTTGGCCACCTTCTCGTTGCGTCTCTGACTGCTCCTGTTGAGCACGGGGCTTTGGAAGGGAGGCGGGTTGGGGTCCAGGCCGTGGCTGGAGGGCGGGTTAGGCACCGAGGGTGATATTGGCGCGGAGGAGGAGGGCACGGGGGAGACGGACATCATGAGACCGGGCGAGGACGCGGCAGACGGGGAGTTGAGAGAAACCTCCAAGCTGCTCCGGCAGGCTTCCGACGAGGCCTTGAAGCTGAGCGGGTCGACGGGGGACTTCCTGGGGTCTTCCCTCTGGGGGCTCATCCTCTCCTCCTTCTTCATACTCTGGCCGGTCAAGAAGGTCTCACAGCAGCCGATGGTGGCGTCCTCCAGCTCACTCTTCAACTGCACGGCGGGGGGGAAACACTGCGCTTTGGCCTCCCCCTCGTTTTCCCCGTCCACCGCCTCCTGTTTGACGAAAGGACGGGCGGCGCCGGGAGGAAGGCCGCAGTGGTTGTGTCCTGAGGGCTTCCTGTCCTCCCCCTCAGAGCGAGGGCTCTGTGCCGCTGACGGAGAGTCGGCGTGGTGCTCGGCGTCCGTGTCATTGTCTGGCAGACCCTCCATGAGCACCTCGCGTCTCATCCTGGACCTGCACACAGACACACCTTTTAGCTACGCCCTGTTGGGTTGAGTTAGAGTTTATTTGGAACATGCATGCATACGACATGATACATCACAATTTAATCAACAGAGGCCAGAGGTCCAGGGCACAGATAACAGGCCCATCAAAATTTCCGCGGGAATTTTCTAGTTATTATTAAAGGGGAACATTATCACAATTTCAGAAGGGTTAAAACCATTAAAAATCAGTTCCCAGTGGCTTATTTTATTTTTCGAAGTTTTTTTCAAAATTTTACCCATCACGCAATATCCCAAAAAAAAGCTTCAAAGTGCCTGATTTTAAGCATCGTTATATACACCCGTCCATTTTCCTGTGACGTCACATAGTGATGTGATGGCGCATAGAACAGCAAGCTATAGCGACATTAGCTCGGATTCAGACTCGGATTTCAGCGGCTTAAGCGATTCAACAGATTACGCATGTATTGAAACGGATGGTTGTAGTGTGGAGGCAGGTAGCGAAAACGAAATTGAAGAAGAAACTGAAGCTATTGAGCCATATCGGTTTGAACCGTATGCAAGCGAAACCGACGAAAACGACACGGGAGAAAGCGAGGACGAATTCGGCGATCGCCTTCTAACCAACGATTGGTATGTGTTTGTTTGGCATTAAAGGAAACTAACAACTATGAACTAGGTTTACAGCATATGAAATACATTTGGCAACAACATGCACTTTGAGAGTGCAGACAGCCCAATTTTCATCAATTAATATATTCTGTAGACATACCCTCATCCGCTCTCTTTTCCTGAAAGCTGATCTGTCCAGTTTTGGAGTTGATGTCAGCAGGCCAGGGAAGCTAGGGTCGATATTCTTCTCTTGATCATCTTCGGTGGCATAAGGGACATTGTGAGCCAAGACATCCAGGGGGTTCAGCTCGCTCGTCTGCGGGAACAAACTGCCGCCATTGCTTGCCGTGCTACCGAGGTCCTTTGTCCCTGAATTGCTCACACACTCCGGCAGATTCAATGGGGGTCTGGCGGCAGATTTCTTTGACTTTATCGTTGGAAATGCATCTGCTTTGAGTGTCGCAGGATATCCACACATTCTTGCCATCTCTGTCGTAGCATAGCTTTCGTCGGTAAAGTGTGCGGAACAAACGTCCAATTTCTTGCCACTTTCGCATCTTTGGGCCACTGGTGCAACTTGAATCCGTCCCTGTTGGTGTTGTTACACCCTCCAACAACACACCGACGAGGCATGATGTCTCCAAAGTACGGAAAACAGTCGAAAAAACGGAAAAACACAGAGCTGATTTGACTCGGTGTTTGAGAAAATGGCGGATTGCTTCCCGATGTGACGTCACAAGTGACGTCATCGCTCCGAGGGCGAATATTAGAAAGGCGTTTAATTCGCCAAAATTCACCCATTTAGAGTTCGGAAATCGGTTAAAAAAAAAAAAGGTCTTTTTTCTGCAACATCAAGGTATATATTGACGCTTACATAGGTCTGGGGATAATGTTCCCCTTTAATGTTGTAGTTTTCATCATTAGTTTATACGTACGTTGATATGTAACAAGCAAGGCCTCCTCTCCTTATATGCTAATCGCGAGAGCCGAGATCGATTCGGGGCAACCGTTTTTCCTGTATAAGCGCATTAAAGGCCTACTGAAACCCACTACTACCGACCACGCAGTCTGATAGTTTATATATCAATGATGAAATCTTAACATTGCACATGCCAATAAAGTGCAATTTTAAATTTCCTGCGAAACTTCAGGTTGAAAACGTCTAGGTATGATGACGTATGTGCGTGACGTCGATGGTTGAAACGGAAGTATTGGGACGCCATTGTATCCAATACAAAAAGCTCAGTTTTCATCGCAAAATTCCACAGTATTCTGGACATCTGTGTTGGTGAATATTTTGCAATTTGTTTAAAGGGGAACATTATTATGTGTTACAGCTGACTAATCAAATTATTGGTAGTCTCATATCTGACGACATATCTCATAAATAATGTTAGAATAATTCTAAGTTATCACAAAAACTTTGTGTTGAAATGAGTTCCCGGCGGGAAGACCAAAAGCTGTCTTTGAACCCACCAAGAAGAAGGCTTGTAAAACTCCACTGTGTAGGGGGGGAAGCAACATGAAGGTGTTTCTGTTTCTTTCATGTATTGTAATCAACAAAAAGATATTGTTTTAACCCAAGGATTACAAAGCGGAGAGAAGGCAGGATCTGCCCAAGTTCCAGACACCTACTTATTGAACTCTTTTACGAACCTCTTTGACCTTTTCTTTTGAACTGTTTTGTAATCAAAGGCGATGGCTGTTTACGACCCCCGTCCCTTTGGAAGCAGCTGTTGCCATGTGGTCAGGGAAGGTCCAAAAAAAGAAGGAGGTGTCACGCCAAATTTCTTCCCCCTACAAAAACCTTCCCCCCCATTTACTTCCGGGGTCATTTCCTCTTACGTCATTTCCTCTTACTTACGTCATTGGCAGCGATCGATAGAATCCAAATCTCCTGAAAATGGTGGTGTCGCTGAATGACATTTGTCTTTATCTTTCCCAGGGGACTTATGTCAAACACCAGCAGGCTTCGAAAAATACCAGGCGGAGTGTTAGGGAAAATGTCAGGCGGAGTGTTAGGGCCGCTGCTGGGAACTTCTGTCTTTGTGGTAACGTGCAAAAAATATTAAGTTAATTTGTTCGACTAATACAGACGTTTTGTTAACGCTATATTATAAAAAAAATAAAAAAATAAAAAAAGTATCCTTCCAGCGACGGGCAGTCAAAGCCGAAGTGTTATCGATCGCTGTCAATGACGTAAGAGGAAATGACGTAAGTAAGAGAAAATTACGTAAGAGGAAATGACCCCGGAAGTAAATGGGGGGGGGGTTTGTAGGGGGAAGAAATTTGGCGTGACAGCGGCGCGCAATCTTTTGGCAGAGCGTAATGACACTGTACAAGGGTACAGATGTACACGTTTCTCCTCACTGAGCCAAACTGAATTCTGTCTGTGTTTCATTCTTTGCTTCTTGTTTGTTTTAATAGATGTCATCGATGTTTGAACCTGACAAATAATACATTTACTTTATTTTTACAGTATGATGAAAAATGCCCTGCTCTATGTGCAAGAACACAGGTTAGACTTGGTGTGATACTGGCCTGTAGTTGTGGAACCAGTTGATAACAGTGTTGGTCTTGAGGTGGAGCTGTGACGCTAACATCTCAATGGTGTTCTGTGAGGGGTATGGTTCCAAAAGGTAGGCCTTCCTCAGGGTCTCTTTCTCCACCGCTCCAAGCACCACCCGAGGCTTTTTGGCCTGACCGTAAGAGCACAGGTCCAGCGAGGACAAGGCCGGGCTCACGCACTCCGAGCGAGTGCCGGGCGAGTCGCTGTCTGAGCCTGTGCTCAGCAGCCCATAACGCCTCTTCAGGTAAGCTGCACAGAAGACAGTGAAGGAACTCCATTACAAAACTCAAAACCAGTTAAGTTGGCACGTTGTGTAAATGGTAAATAAAAACAGAATACAATGATTTGCAAATCCTTTTCAACTTATATTCAATTGAACGGACTGCAAAGACAAGATATTTAATGCTTGAACTGAGAAACTTAACTTTTTTTGCAATTAATCAACAATCCGGATGGTTCTTTTCCTCTTTGGTCCGGCGGAAACGACGTCCACAGTTTCCAAAAACAATTTGAAATGTGGACTTGTCAGACCACAGAACACTTTTCCACTTTGTATCAGTCCATCTTAGATGAGCTCGGGTGTTGTTGATAAATGGCTTTGGCTTTGCATAGTCGAGTTTTAACTTGCACTTACAGATGTAGCGACCAACTGTATTTACTGACAGTGGTTTTCTGAAGTGTTCCTGAGCCCATGTGGTGATATCCTTTACACACTGATGTTGCTTTTTGATGCAGTACCGCCTGAGGGATCGAAAGTCACGGGCGGTCAATGTTGGTTTTCGGCTTTACCGCAGTGATTTCTCCAGAGTCTCTGAACCTTTTGATGATATTACGGACCGTAGATGTTGAAATCCCTAAATTCCTTGCAATAACTGGTTGAGAAATGTTGTTCTTAAACAATTTGCTCACGCATTTGTTGACAAAGTGGTGACTCTCGCCACATCCTTATTTGTGAATGACTGAGCATTTCATAGCGAGATATAAGTTAGCACTTTACGCTACTTTATATTAAAAATGGCAACAGCAGAGGGTGAATGTCCCATAAGAAGATAGAGACCACAGAAAACTTTTCCACTTTGCATGAGTCCATCTTAGATGAAATCGGGGCCTAGTGAAGCTGGCGGCGTTTCTGGGTGTTGTTGATAAATGGCTTTGGCTTTGCATAGCAGAGTTTTAACTTGCACTTACAGATGTAGCGACCAACTGTAGTTACTGACAGTGGTTTTCTGAAGTGTTCCTGAGCCCATGTGGTGATATCCTTCACACACTGATGTCGCTTTTTAATGCAGTACCGCCTGAGGGATCGAAAGTCACGGGCATTCAATGTTGGCTTCCGGCTTTACCGCGTACGTGCAGTGATTTCTCCAGAGTCTCTGAACCTTTTGATGATATTACGGACCGTAGATGGTGAAATCCCTAAATTCCTTGCAATAGCTGGTTGAGAAATGTTGTTCTTAAACTCACGCATTTGTTGACACAGTGGTGACCCTCACCCCATCCTTGTTTGTGAATCCCTGAGCATTTCATGGAAGCTGCTTTTAAACCCAATCATGGCACCCACCTGTTCCCAATGAGCCTGTTCACCTGTGAGATGCTCCAAATAAGTGTTTGATGAGCATTCCTCAACTTTCTCAGTCTTTTTTGCCACTTGTGCCAGCTTTTTTGAAACATGTTGCAGGCATCAAATTCCAATTGAGCTAATATTTGCAAAAAATAACAACATTTTTCAGTCTATTCAATTGAATATAAGTTGAAAATGATTAGCAAATCATTGTATTCTGTTTTTATTGACCATTTACACAACTTGCCAACTTCACTGCTTTTTGGGGTTTTGTAAATTCTGCACTCAAACTGGAATATATTGCAATCTCAGCTCTAAACTCACCCTTTTTTTCCATCTTCTTCATCGCCCTCAGCTTGTCCACGTTGTGAGGGTCGTTGAGCCACAACTGCATGCGGATAAACGGCTCCCTGCCTTTCAGGCTGAGTTTGTGCCAAGGTTTGGGTCGGGACAGCAGGTCGGACACAGAACCTTGGGTCAGACCCAGAATGGTCTCCCCAAAAAGACGCTGGCCTGTTGGGGAATACATGCATTGGTTCATTTGTCTCAGACGTGCTCAACCACTTAGGGACATTCGTGCAAATTCAACATGTCGGAAAAAGACTCGGAAGAAACCAATCTAATGTAATGGGATTCAATATGGGATTCCTTATCCCTATGTCTATTAGTATTCATATTATTTTTATAACATGTTGACAATTACTGTACAATAACTTGTATACTTACATGTCTATTACCTGACACCTTCTATGTTAGCGACCTCTCTTTGTTTATAATGTTTATTTTCTGCTGGATCTACTCTCTATTTTATGCTGCAGCTGTTACATATACTGTAATATTGTACATGCTAATTGTTATATATTGTATATATTATATACAAATATAATATAATATAATATAATAACCAACTCAAGTATTTCATATATATATATATATATATATAAGAAATACTTGCCGAAATACTAAGTCAAGTATTTCATATATATATATATATATATATATATATATATATATGTATATATATATATATATATATATACATATATGTGTATATATATATATATATATATACATACATATATATATATATATATATATATACACATATATATATATATATATAAGAAATAATTGACTTTCAGTGAATTCTAGCTATAAATATATATTTATTTTATTATATACTTGACGAAATACTAAGTCAAGTATTTCATATATATATATATATATATATATATATATATATATATATACATATATATATATATATATATATATATATAAATAAAATAAATACTTGAATTTCAGTGTTCATTTATTTACACATATACACACACATAACACTCATCTACTCATTGTTGAGTTAAGGGTTGAATTGTCCATACTTGTTCTATTCTCTGTCACTATTTTTCGAACCATGCTGAACACCCTCTCTGATGATGCATTGCTGTGTGGCACGCACAAAAGTGCTTTCATCAAATGCACTAGATGGCAGTATTGTCCTGTTTAAGAGTGTCACAACATTGCTGTTTACGGCAGACGAACTGCTTTACGGTAGACAAAAACGTGACTGCTGTTGTTGTGTGTTGTTACCGCATGACGGTCGTAATTTAAAATTTAAAGCAGGGAGAAGAAATGAGTGGGATGTGTACTGAACATGCCTCTATTTGCTGTTCCTGCACGTACACTGCAAAAAGTCAGTGTTCAAAAACAAGAAAAAAAAAATACAAAAATGAGGGGTATTTTATTTGAACTAAGCAAAATTATCTGCCAATATAACAAGAAAATTTGGCTTGTCAAGACTTTCCAAAACAAGTAAAATTAGCTAACCTCAATGAACCCAAAAATAGCTTAAAATAAATATATTCTCACTAATAACAAGTGCACTTTTCTGGGTAGAAAAAAGAGACCTTTTTGCTCAATATGTTGAAAAATATTCTTAAATTAAGTAAATGCTAGAGCCATTATCTTGACATAATGATATGCGCTCGGCATTACATTTACTTTTACTAAAAACTAATGTATTGTTCTTAATGGAAAGGTAAGAAGGCAACCGCTTGTTACTCTCGGGGTCTCCTAGCCACTCAGGCAAATCATATGGTCTAAAAATGCATTTTTCCATCGATAACATGACATCATCGCGCCAAGTGCGTGCTCTTTCAGTCAATTAGTGCGCATATATGCAGCCCTACCCCCGGCCAACATTTATTAATTGTAATTTTGAGGAATTTATCTGAATGTGCATGAACTATTTCTTTTCAAAATTGTTAGAAATGTGACATGATAAATGTTTAAATATTAACCGTCAGTTTACTGTACTGTGCCAACTGTACTACTATATGAGTACGTATTTTCTATTGTTTCATTGAAAATAAAACAGCAAAGTCCATTTGGCTGTCATCTGTTTTAATTATGAGACACAGTTGTGTCAAAGTCATGATTTTTTTTTTTCATGCTTGAAATAAGAAATTATTACTTTAAAAAAGTAGTTTTATACTTGTGAGTGTTGATGACACAGCTTTGCAACAGTTGATATTCTAGTTTCAAGCATGTTTTACTCAATATAGGTCATCAAATCTCAGCAACAAGCTGTAATATCTTACTGACATCATTTAGGACCAAAACACTTAAAACAAGTAAAACCCTGTTTCCATATCAATCAATCAATCAATGTTTATTTATATATGAGTTGGGAAATTGTGTTAGATGTAAATATAAACGGAATACAATGATTTGCAAATCATTTTCAATCCATATTCAGTTGAATATGCTACAAAGACAACATATTTGATGTTCAAACTGATAAACAATTTTTTTTTTGCAAATAATCATTAACTTTAGAATTTGATGCCAGCAACACGTGACAAAGAAGTTGGGAAAGGTGGCAATAAATACTGATAAAGTTGAGGAATGCTCATCAAACACTTATTTGGAACATCCCACAGGTGAACAGGCAAATTGGGAACAGGTGGGTGCCATGATTGGGTATAAAAGTAGATTCCATGAAATGCTCAGTCATTCACAAACAAGGATGGGGCGAAGGTCACTACTTTGTCAACAAATGCGTGAGCAAATTGTTGAACAGTTTAAGAAAAACCTTTCTCAACCAGCTATTGCAAGGAATTTAGGGATTTCACCATCTACGGTCCGTAATATCATCAAAGGGTTCAGAGAATCTGGAGAAATCACTGCACGTAAGCAGCTAAGCCCGTGACCTTTAATCCCTCAGGCTGTACTGCATCAACAAGCGACATCAGTGTGTAAAGGATATCACCACATGATCTCAGGAACACTTCAGAAACCCACTGTCAGTAACTACAGTTGGTCGCTGCATCTGTAAGTGCAAGTTAAAACTCTCCTATGCAAGGCGAAAACCGTTTATCAACAACACCCAGAAACGCCGTCGGCTTCGCTGGGCCTGAGCTCATCTAAGATGGACTGATACAAAGCGGAAAAGTGTTCTGTGGTCTGACGAGTCCACATTTCAAATTGTTTTTGGAAACTGTGGATGTCGTGTCCTCCGGACCAAAGAGGAAAAGAACCATCCGGATTGTTATAGGAGCAAAGTTGAAAAGCCAGCATCTGTGATGGTATGGGGGTGTATTAGTGCCCAAGACATGGGTAACTTACACATCTGTGAAGGCACCATTAATGCTGAAAGGTACATACAGGTTTTGGAGCAACATATGTTGCCATCCAAGCAACGTTACCATGGTCGCCCCTGCTTATTTCAGCAAGACAATGCCAAGCCACGTGTTACATTAACGTGGCTTCATAGTAAAAGAGTGCGGGTACTAGACTGGCCTGCCTGTAATCCAGACCTGTCTCCCATTGAAAATGTGTGGCGCATTATGAAGCCTAAAATACCACAACGGAGACCCCCGGACTGTTGAACAACTTAAGCTGTACATCAAGCAAGAATGGGAAAGAATTCCACCTGAGAAGCTTAAAAAATGTGTCTCCTCAGTTCCCAAATATTTACTGAGTGTTGTTAAAAGGAAAGGCCATGTAACACAGTGGTGAACATGCCCTTTCCCAACTACTTTGGCACGTGTTGCAGCCATGAAATTCTAAGTTAATTATTATTTGCAAAAAAAAATAAAGTTTATGAGTGTGAACATCAAATATGTTGTCTTTGTCGTGCATTCACCTGAATATGGGTTGAAAAGGATTTGCAAATCATTGTATTCTGTTTATATTTACAACTAACACAATTTCCCAACTCATATGGAAACGGGGTTTGTAAAACACTCTAACATAAAATCTGCTTAGTGAGAAGAATTATCTTATCAGACAGAAAATAAGCAAATCTCACCCTTATTTGAGATATTTAATCTTACTTAGATTTCAGTTTTTGTTTATTGGTCAAATTGAAAATCGATGTCATTATTGTAGTATGGCTCTGTTACTTCAATCTGACTCACCCAGGTTGTTGTCTGTTAGCACCTCCTTGACCTTCTTGGTGATTGCATAGGTGTCCAGCTCAGAAGACATGGCCACCAGCTCTTGAATGCCGAGTTGGTGAGTGGGGTGATGCTGGATCATGAGGCTGGGGGTGGACTTCCCTCCCTCCGTTTGGGGAGGCAGCCCCAGAACCAGGCTCTCAGGCTGCTGGTTCTCCTTGCTGCTTTCCAGGGAGAGGCTGACCGGTTCAACCGGCGGACTAGGATGACCCTCTGCCGGGCTTACGGGCGGTGAGGGCGAAGACTGGGTCATCACCGGACTTATATCTGAGGGTAAACCGGAGACAAGTTGTCATTGAATGCACACGAGTATGACGTGGTGCAAACGCCCTTCTTATAACTTCGACTTACCATGAGTGTGGCCCCGGTTGGGGGCCTGGTGTAAGGTCTGGTTTAGGGTCTGGCCCAGCTGGTCAAGTAACCAGAGCTGCATGCGAATGAAAGGTTCCCGGCCTTTCTGGGTCAGCTTGCTCCAGGGTTTGGGCCGTGACAGCATGTCACTCACGCTGCCCTGAGAAAGCCCAAGCACCTGTACAAAAAACATGACATTAGTATATGACTCAATAAATACTGCCCAATAAAATAGTACTTGAAGACGTGATACACTTCTAGCAGACAGCCACTAGAGGGAAGCACAGGCCCACAAATCCAGGTCTATTAACTGCACTGCAAAAAGTCAGTGTTGAAAAACAAGAAAAAAAATACAAAAATGGGAGGTATTTTATTAGAACTAAGCAAAATTATCTGCCAATAGAACAAGAAAATTCGGCTTGTCAAGACTTTCAAAAACAAGTAAAATTAGCTAACCTCAATGAACCCAAAAATACCTTCAAATAAGTATATTCTCACTAATAACAACTACTGTACTACTATATGAGTACGTATTTTCTATTGTTTCATTGAAAATAAAACAGCAAAGTGGGGGGGACAAAAGTTGGAAAAGTCGGCAAAAGTCCGAAAAATTTTCAAAATACCTACCCAGGTCCGAGTCTCACAAGTCCCGGTCGGGATGCCTCAAATGTCCAAAACGCGCCCAGCAAAGTCCCACGGGAAGGCGGGGAGAAAAGTGAGAAAAGTCGGTAAAATGTTCGAAAATCACACCCAGGTTCGAGTGCCGCAAGTCTTAAGACTTGTGGCACTCCATGTGGGACTCGAACCTGGGTAGGCATTTTGAACATTTTTGGAACTTTTGCCGAATTTTCCAACTTTTATCCCCCCTCCCCGTAGGACTCGGCTGGGTGTGTTATGGACATTTTGGGCATCCCGGGACTTGCGCGGCCGGCGGCAGGACTTGTGGGACTCGAACCTGGGTAGGTATTTTGAACATTTTTGGGGACTTTTGCCGACTTTTCTCCCTTTTCTCCCCCACTTCCCGTGAGACTTTGCTGGGTGCGTTTTTGCATCCCGGGACTTGTGCGGCCCTCAAACACATTACAAACACCGAGTCAAATCAGCTCTGTTATTTTCCGTTTTTTCGACTGTTTTCCGTACCTTGGAGACATCATGCCTCGTCGGTGTGTTGTCGGAGGGTGTAACAACACGAACAGGGACGGATTCAAGTTGCACCAGTGGCCCAAAGATGCGAAAGTGGCAAGAAATTGGACGTTTGTTCCGCACACTTTACCGACGAAAGCTATGCTACGACAGAGATGGCAAGAATGTGTGGATATCCTGCGACACTCAAAGCAGATGCATTTCCAACTGGACTGGACAGATCAGCTTTCAGGAAAAGAGAGCGGATGAGGGTATGTCTACAGAATATATTAATTGATGAAAACTGGGCTGTCTGCACTCTCAAAGTGCATGTTGTTGCCAAATGTATTTCATATGCTGTAAACCTAGTTCATAGTTGTTAGTTTCCTTTAATGCCAAACAAACACATACCAATCGTTGGTTAGAAGGCGATCGCCGAATTCGTCCTCGCTTTCTCCCGTGTCTCTGGCTGTCGTGTCGTTTTAGTCGGTTTCGCTTGCATACGGTTCAAACCGATATGGCTCAATAGCTTCAGTTTCTTCTTCAATTTCGTTTTCGCTACCTGCCTCCACACTACAACCATCCGTTTCAATACATGCGTAATCTGTTGAATCGCTTAAGCCGCTGAAATCCGAGTCTGAATACGAGCTAATGTCGCTATATCTTGCTGTTCTATCCGCCATGTTTGTTTGTGTTGGCTTCACTATGTGACGTCACAGGAAAATGGACGGGTGTATATAACGATGGTTAAAATCAGGCACTTTGAAGCTTTTTTTTAGGGATATTGCGTGATGAGTAAAATTTTGAAAAAAACTTCGAAAAATAAAATAAGCCACTGGGAACTGATTTTTAATGGTTTTAACCATTCTGAAATTGTGATAATGTTCCCCTTTAAGAACCGCTGGTCTATGATTTCTGCCACCTCAGAAGCATGTTTTGTAACTTTATAGACAAAAATGGACAAAGATCATTCTGGTTTGCAGGTCTAATTTTCAGGGGAATTGAACTGTTTAATGTTTTAATACAGCCTGTGTTTAATTTCATCTGCAGAATAAGCAGTAGGTGAATAAATAGAAAAAACCCCTCTGTCATAGGCCAAGTCCTTACAGAGTAAGTTTCTGCTGCCCTCAAGTGTCCATTTTCTATAAACCTCCCTATAATTGTTTAGTCAACAAAGCTAATTGCCAGGTTTTCCACTCAAAAAAAAAAAAAAAAACAGTGATTAGTTTGCAGATTCAGATAAATGAACACATAATAGAACTTGATTTCAAGCATAGAAGTTGTTAATGAAAGCAAAAACAATAGAGTCATTTATAGTGGAAAGCCACTGAAACATAATGAGCTGTTAAGAGCAAAAGAACGTTTGGTGAATCCTGTGGCCAACCTTCCAAAAAGCTGTGCAAGGGTTAGGGTTAGCCCTAACCCTAACCCTAACCCTAACTGCTTTTAGTCTTTCAAACAAAAATGAGGGTACTCTTACAAAATGTGGGAGTGCGGCACAAACACTACGTCAAACTGTACTTAGCAAGGAGAGCATATCACATTCAGTGATGGCACAATTCTGGTACATGATTCACTGTCCATGTGTACTTGAAATGCAGACAGCTGTCACTCACACCACAGAATAAATCCCTACCATATGAGGTTTAACCTCCCTAAACGTGTTGGTGACACTTTTTGATTGATTGATTGAAACTTTTATTAGTAGATTGCACAGTTCAGTACATGTTCCGTACAATTGACCACTAAATGGTAACACCCGAATAAGTTTTTCAACTTGTTAAAGTCGGGGTCCACATTAATCAATTCATGGTCTGCGGTGTTCTTTTCAAAGGAAGACATGAAATTGCTACAGGAAAATACCAAAAAAAGAGAAAAAGCCATTAAAATAGGAGCGCAAGACAAGAACTAAAACACTACACACAGGAAAACAGCAAAAAACTCAAAATAAGTCAGGGTGTGATGTGACAGGTGGTGACAGTACACCTACTTTGAGACAAGAGCTATAGTGATGCATGCTTGGTTATGGTTTAATATCCAACAATTTGACAACGACTTTTTACTGTCAACTCAGTTTCGTTTTTTAATGATTTCTGCTGCCGGATTTTTTCAACGCAAAAAATGTGCCTTGGCTCAAAAAAGATTGAAAAACACTGATCTAGACCACAAGGAAGTGTGATAAATGTAGATTAAAATCATCATAGCTCCCCTTTTAAGTACTGTGGACTTTTTAGTCTGCCTCAAGTAAACATATAATAATGCAGTGAATCTAGGGATGTCCCGATCCGATATTTGGATCGGATCAGCTGCCGATATTTGCCAAAAATTGCGTATCGGCAAGGCATGGGAAAATGCCGATCCAGATCCAGTTTAAAAAAAACCTCCAGTTCGTGTTTTCCAACGCACCGATTTAAATAATATATTCCACTTTTCTGCTGCTCCCTAATTTCCGTTCCGCATTTTCCAGCACACCTTCAACACATCCACAGTCTGTGAATTCTCACACAGTTGCTTTTAGCTGCTGGCATTACACGACAGGCTCTTCTCATTCTTTCCTGTGTCTCCCTCTCACAGACAGCAAGTGCACTTTCTTACACACGTCACATACTGTCACGACATACGTCATACTGTCACGTCATACGTCACATACGTATACGTCCTCCCCGAGCAGAGAGGCAGCAGCATGGCTAACGTTAGATGTGATGCTAGCGCAGCCGTGCGAGCAACGCTCCCTCTAAGGTGCTCGCCTGTGCAATTGCGCACTGTTTAAGCGTCCTCTGCGCATAGCAAATCTATGCCACGCACAAAATAAAAAAATAAAAAAAGCGCATAACAATTTGACACACGGACACGACAGAGAAAACAGTTTTCGTCATCATTGTTCAAATATTGTGACGTCTGTCGAGACGCTTATCTCCATTCGGTGCCACACGTCCACACCATCAAAATGCTGAGGCAAAAATTTCCACATCAACACCGTATGAAAAAATTAGTGATTTTTTTAGTTGTGATTTCCTTCTCTGCATGAAAGTTTAAAAGTAGCATATATTAATGCAGTATGAAGAAGAATGTTTTAATGTAGACATGCAAGCTTGAAAGAAAATTTTGAAAATCAAGACTACATATCCTGCTAATGGGTGCATTTCTACCCTATATTTTAACTTTAGATTTATTCTCATATCAAACTCTTTTGGCTGTCTTTTTGACACTTACATCCGGCGCCCCCCTCCACACCCTGGATTATAAATAATGTAAATAATGCAATGTGATTATCTTGTGTGATGACTATATTATGATGATAGTATATATCTGATAGTATATATCTGTATCATGAATCAATTTAAGTGGACCCCGACTTAAACAAGTTGAAAAACTTATTCGGGTGTTACCATTTAGTGGTCAATTGTACGGAATATGTACTTCACTGTGCAACCTACTAATAAAAGTCTCAATCAATCAATCAAAACACACAGAATCATCATACTGCTGTGATTATATGCATCAAGTGTTCATTCAAGGCTAAGGCAAAATATCGAGATATATATCGTGTATCGCAATATGGCCTTAAAATATCGCAATATTAAAAAAAGGCCATATCGCCCAGCCCTAGTTCAATGATGCCATTTCTGGTTATGTATAATTTTGTCTATTTTGTGTTTATCCTTGAATAAACAGGTCAGTTTCTTGTTACCAACCATTGTGTATTATTCAAACTCCCCTAATTCAGTTGGCTAGTTGTTATCAAGAGTACTAAAACCCTTTTCAACATGATTCTGACAACTAAGTAGGCTAAATAACTTTAAACTTTAATACATGCTCGGATAGGCCAGTATCGGTCAGTATCGGTATCGGATCGGAAATGCAAAAACAATATCGGTATCGGATCGGAAGTGCAAAAACCTGGATCGGGACATCCCTAAGTGAATCCTACTTGTTATGAAAAAACCCAGACCAAATATTGGTACATCAGGAAAAGACAAATGTGAACTGACCTTTTCACCAAAGATCCTCTGACAGATGCCGTTCTTCGCCAACTTCTCCTTCACTTGCCTGGTTAGCTCAATGGTGTCCACCTCTCGGTACATGTACAACTCGTACTGCTCTGGAGTCAGGGGTGGGACGGTCGGCTTAAGAGCTCGGGGAACGTACGCCGGGTAGTAGGAAAGCCGACCGGGACTCGGGCCTGGAGACTCGCCGCTGACCGAAGTGTCCGACTCCACCTTAACCTCCGTGGGCCGACACAGCCCCAGCTCCTCTTCGGCTGCGGAAGCGTCCTCGCTGAGACACTCACCGTTCTCCAGGCGGGGCCAGGGTCGAGTCAACACAGAAGGACCGGAGGAAGAGGAAGACACCGAGGGAGAGATGGAATTAAAGGGCCGTGAGCCACCCACAACGGCCAGCCCCATCGACCCCCGCTCTTGAGCCCAGTGCTGGTCGAAGTATGTGCCAACCTCTCCGATCTCTGATTTCACTTTGCGGATGATGTTCTGAACAAAGGCGGCTGGAGAGAGAACGCTGAGTGGTGTCTGGGGATTGCTGATGGAATTGGCCATGCAAACAGTAACACAGCCCCCCTCTTCTTGTTTAATGGATATGGGCAAAGGCAAGCCCCTGGAGCGCTCAGGGGGGCCCAGACGTTCCACTTGGGCTATCGTGCCGACTGACGAGGCTCTTCCACAGCCATCCATGTCTACCAGGGTGTGCTGCTGGGACTCCATCTCTCTCCTGGCCTGTTCTAGGATGTTCTTAATGGTTTCGTCAGAGCCGTTGCCTGTTCCGTTGCTGCTTCTGCTCAAAGCGGTGTTTACGGATGTCCTGGAATCCCCTAAAGACAACAGGTACCCATTCAGAGAGTCGCTGTGTTTGCTTTGATGTAAGTGACAAAAAAAAACGATATCTGGGTGCTTCACACACCTCCCCTCTGGGACTGGATCTCCTTCTTGGCCTGCTCCAAGATATTCCTGATAGCATCGTCTGACCCAGTTTCTGGAGTTCGGATACGTGGAGTGATGCTCCCTGCCACAAAGAAGGAGGAGGGGGTGAGTGGGCTGGTTGATCAGAGAGCAGTTTCAAGGCTTTACTTTTGACTGTTAGATCAATGGCTGCCTTTGAGTGTGTGTTGTCTGACGCTGCTGTATACGGGGAGCTCAACTTTCAAAAAGCTGTTACTCTGGCAAAAAAAAAACAAGTTGAAAAGCAAGACTACAAACATGCCACAGACAGGAAGCCGGGAAAAGAGTCAAAGATGAGGTCCGGGTTAGTTTTTGTGTCCAGGAACTGGACCACCACTGCGAAACAGTTTCTTAACAATCTCCTACATCCATTATCAACTTTAAATGGCTCCAAGCCAGGTTTGTATTTATTTCCGTGTAACGCGTTTATATAGACCAGACCTGGGCAAACTAAGGCCCGTTAAGCTGTTCAATCTGGCCCGCCGGACATTCCCAAATAATTTTTTTTAGATCTTTAAGATGGAAACTGTAGCTGCCATTATGATGTGCAGTGATGTTTTCTCATGACCATAAGTCTTGAACTACAAACGTATAAAAGTATTTCAATGGTTGGAATCTGCACTTTTGCATGATATACAAGTAACTGTCAATTCAGAGCTTGTGAAAGTGGATTCCTGGTTCAAATGCAATAAGCTCTCACTTAATGTAAATAAAACAAATTGTATTCTATTTCGTTCTAATAAAAACCGGACAAATACTGAGCATTGCCATATCAACATCAATGGGCAGGAAATACAGAGAGTGTACTCCACAAAATTCCTGGGGGTCATCATTGACGAATACCTCAATTTCAAATGTCACATTAGCCATCTGTTAAACAAATTATCCAAATATGTTGGCCTGTTCTTTCACCTTCGTCATTATCTTCCTCTTTATGCTCTACTCACCCTATATAAAACTCTCTTTGAACCACATCTAAACTACTGTAATGTCATCTGGTGTAACACCGTCCCTACCTACCTTCACAAATTAGAATCCATGCAAAAGAAAATCATACGGGCCCTGTCATGGTCCAAGTTTAATGCCCCCACTCGACATCTATTCCATAATTATCATCTCTTAAGACTGACAGAGTTCAATATTTATCAAAATGCTTGTTTAACCTATCAAGTCATTTACAGGCTGAATCTTAGGCTCTGTAGCTTGGTTCCTATCTATTGTCCCCAGCATGCCCACAACACTAGTAACTTAGATCTGATATCAGGTAAACATCGTTTACTGGATTGTACCGCTCGAAGTGTTGTATGCAGGGGACCAAAGATCTGGAACCGGCTTAATGAGAGCCTCAAGATGCTGTATCCATTCTCCAACTTCAAAAAGAAACTGAAAACTTACCTATTAACCACCTATAATTAATGCCTCATGTGGGGTAGACTACTGTTGGGTTTTGCATGGTTGAATGAATGTATGTATGTATGTGTATGCTTGCTTTAGTACTGTTATCTTGTGTTTATCATATAGCGTTGTTTTTTTTGTTTGTTTTTTGTTTTTTGTTGTTGTGCTTGCTACCATGTTTCATCATTCCATGTATATACTGTCCTCTGGACCCCCTGTCAAAAGCTTCTTCTAGCTTATTTGGGGGACCCTTTCACTTACCACCATCTTTAAATGATGATATTCACTACTATTGTAATTGTTATATGGTATTGTGAATAAACTAAAACTTGAAACTTGAAACTAGTTACAATGGTAATCTAATTAGTTACAATGGTAATCTAATTAGTTACTATGGTCATCTAATTAGTTACTATGGTAATCTACGTCACAGCAGCTCAGACGAGGCACCAAGCAGTGTGGGTGGGGAGCGTTTCCACAGAGTGTTTCCAGAGCCTGAAATGTGGGTGTCAGGGACAGACGCGGAAGGAGATTTTTACAACAAAGTTCTAAATCGTTGTGATATATCAGATATATCAAATTGTAGGTGTTTTTTGTTTGTTTTTTACCCTTAGCGTTCATATTTTTTTTATTGTAAAATATGTGGATGGAGAAGGGGTGTGACGTTCATATGTTGTCAATATTCAGTGTTTTATCCTTCATAGTTAATACTGTAAATCCAACATTCTTTATTTTCATGTACATTCCGGGTGTCTCATTCAGTAAAAAATTGTAAAATTCCATTCCTTTTATTAAGGCGGTCTGTCATAAAGTTTTTAGCATTCAATCAGACAATATTGTGAGGTTTTGTATTAGTGTTCCTAAAAATAGATATACTGGCCCCCAGACACATTTTTTTCTCTAAACTTGGCCCCCCCCAATCAAAATAATTGCCCAGGCCTGATATAGACGCTCATGCAGTCAGCCGACATAACAGAAATCCAACCAAAATTAGACTTTTTACATTTTGTTGACATGTGGTGACCTTATTACTGTATATTTTATATTTAGATTATTCTGCTTTCTTATGATATTCTGTACCAGGGGTGCCAATTCGGTCGATCGCGAGCTACCGGTCAATCGCGGAGGGTGTGTTGGTCGATCGCAAGGCATTAAAAAAAATAGACCAAAAGATTACCGATCGTCAATCTTCACTATGACGTCACTTGATTAACATTAAGGTCACCCGAGGATCTCAGTATAAAGAAAAGTAGAAGACGGGCAGGAATACAGACAGCTCTCTGTACTGGCCCTCAAAAGTGTAAAGAGCAACTGCACAGTTTAGTTCTGCTATCAAACACAGCAGAAAGTGCTGCTTCATTCTGCTCGTGCTAACAAAATAAGGGTCTCAGAAAACTGTCGCATACAAGCTACAGAGTTAACTACAATGTATTTAGGGTATAAAAAGGAGTCTAGAAGGTAGACGAATAAGAAGATAAAAACCAACCACTTTCAAGTGGGTTTGGAAGGAGAGGAGGACTTGTTTCCCTCCACTGTGTAAATTGGAAGTTGTGGAACTTATCAGCACTATTGTGAATACTGTCTGATTCAAATCAATGCAAGTCAGCAGAATAAGGTAAAATACCAACTTATATTCTTGTGTTAAACATGTTTGTATATTTATCAAACACCTTTAACATGTTAACTATATATATATATATATATATATATATATATATATATATATATATATATATATATATATATATATATATATATATATATACATACATATATATCAGTGACGTGCGGTGAGGTTGATGGCTGGTGAGGCACTGACTTCATCACAGTCAGACTTACAAACATATGAACCCTAAAGAGTATCTTATTCACCATTTGATTGGCAGCAGTTAACGGGTTATGTTTAAAAGCTCATACCAGCATTCTTCCCTGCTTGGCACCCAGCATCAAGGGTTGGAATTGGGGGTTAAATCACCAAAAATTATTCCCGGGCACAGCTGCTGCCCACTGCTCCCCTCACCTCCCAGGGGGTGATCAAGGGGATGGGTCAAATACAGACGAAAAATGTCATTACAGCTAGTGTGTGTGTGACAATCATTGGTACTTTAACTTAACTTTAACTTTACACATACAAACTGTAGCACACAAAAAAGCACATTTAATAAAAAAAAACGTTATTATGGTCTTACCTTTACTTGTAAATTAAGTCAATGCGCTGCAACTAAAGCCCTCACTTAAACTTTCCACGTGCAAGATTGAATCTATTTAAAAAAGTGTAACCGAGGGTTTATAAATGTCGCCTATACTGTATGAAACTACAAAATAACAAACACGGAGGCTCCAGTTTACACGAGGACCACTTTATTTACTTTCTTTCAAAAACTTCCGCTCCACTTCGTGTCATCACTTCCGCTCTTAGCGCCTTCAGATTAAGAGCTCAAGGCATATACTGTATAACAGCGCATAACAGGAACTTAACATCACAAAGAGGAAAGCCCATGAAAATAGGTTACAAAAGTTATTTAATAAGAAGCCAAAAAGTGCAAAAACAATAATGTTCGTGTTGGAGGAGTTGTGAATTAGGTACACCTGCAGTCTGCAAGTGTACCTAATGTTGTGGCCCTGCAGTCATTCACAACTCCTCCAACACGAACATTATTGTTTTTGCACTTTTTGGCTTCTTATGAAATAACTTTTTTAAATAGATTCAATCTTGCACGTGGAAAGTTTAAGTGTGGGCTTTAGTTGATATAACAATTCTACGGCGGGGGTGCAGGAGGCGGGGTTACTGGAGCCTCAGCCAGTACGTCTTTTGCAGCCGTTTTATGATCGCTCAGCACAAGAAATACGTTACACACATACAGTTGTTGACAAAATACACTGTACATTATATACCTCAGCTAGCTAAACTATGGAAATGTATAATATAATTCATATAGCAATACGGTCTCACTGCACAGAAGGCCAGCAGTTAGCCGAGTCCACAATCCATGTTGAGGCACTGAGTGACGTGCCTCAACTGGCTGCTGTTCACCGCACCGTCTCTTCTCAGTATTTGAACGGCAAATGTGAAAATTCAGCGATTTTGAATAAAAATAATCTAAAACTGGTGAAGTTAAATGGAAAATAACTTTATAGTATAATCACTGGATACATATAACAATTTAATTATTTTTTTTTCTTTTTACATTTTTTTTCTTTCCATGATGGCAGGTGAGGCCCCGCCTCACCTGCCTCTAGTGACTGCACGTCACTATATATATATATATATATATATATATATATATATATATATATATATATATATATACATATATATATATATATATATATATATATATATATATATATATATATATATATATATATATATATATATAGAACCGTTTTCGAACATCATCCCTATGTGTGTGTGTGTTTTCCACTTACCTCGCTGGCGGACTTGGATGGTCCTAAGCGCCAGAATGTTCTGCTCATCAGAGAGAAACTGTTTCATCTTAATGAAGGGTTCTTTGCCTTTGACAGTCAGCTTCCTCCAAGGTTTAGGTCTGGCCAGGATCTCGCTGACTGAGCCTTGGGAGAGGCCCAGCACATAGTGGCCAAACACACGTTGGCCGATGTTATGTTTGAGTAGCTGTTCCTTCACCTGGAAGGCAATCTCTGCCGTGTCTATCTGCTCGTCATCCCCGGCAGTACTGGAGCCGCCACTCTCTGACTGGTCGCTGAGCAGGCCTGTGTCGCTACCGCCTGATCCTTGCGTGCTGGACATGAGGGCCACCTTGGCTGCGTACAGCGCAGTGGGGAAGGCCATGTGGCTCTCTTTTTTCAAATGCGGGGAGAGGAGATGCTTGTGGAGGAGGTGGTCGGCCGACAGTCGGTCACCAGAGCACGGCGACACAGAGAAGGGACGAGGGAGGTCGTGGCCGGAGGAGAAGCCGTCCAATGTTGGAGGACCAGGACTCAGCGAGGTGCGGCCGTTCACCTGAGATGACGAGGAGGTGGACCCGGGTGGCCTGCCTGTTTCTCTGCCTCCATCCTCAGAGCGGTCATCATCTACGATTAGAAAATGACATGTTCTGCTTTGCTCGGACATACAGTATATATAGTACTGGTAACACTTTAGTATGGGGTGTCATGTCTGTGTAATCATGTTTTGTTTTAGTCATGTTTTGTTTAGTTATTGGACTCTTTAGTTTCTGGCTTTTCACTCCCTTGTCTTGTTTCCATGATTACCCATTAGTTTCACCTGTTCCACGTTTGGACTCATTGTGCACTCTTGTTTGTCACCATAGCAACCCATTAGTTTTCACCTGTCACGTCACGCACCTGTTTCACGTTTTGAGTCACGCACCTGTTTTCGTTAATCATGTCTGTAGTATTTAAGTTCATTGTTTTCAGTTTGTCTTTCTGGTGACATCCCACATTTATGCTCTGCACATTTCTGACACTTTTTTCATGTCCATCGTTCACGCTGCTGCTTTTGTCCATGCCAAGTAAGTTTTGTTTATTAATGCCACAGTTAGTGTTTTTTGTGTTGTTCATAGTTTCTGCCTTTGTGCAAGTATTTGTTTTCATAGCCAAGTTGTTTCTCCGCCACTGTGCGCGCTTTTCGTTTGTACTTTTTTTTGGATAAAATTAAATAAATATGTTCTCACATTCCCGTCTCACCCGAGCCAACTTTCCGTTGCCTTCTAGAAAAACTAAACCCCAGGACCCAGTCATGACATGGGGAACATATTCACCATTAATTAGTTGCTTATTAACATGCAAATTAGTAACATATTGGCTCTTAATTAGTCATTATTAAGTACTTATTAATGCCTTATTTTGCATGGCCTTATTATACAACCAGTAAGCCATTAACTAAGAGTCTTCCCTCAATAACCTCAGAATTATTGCTTATTAGTAACCCTAACCCTTATATCTTCCCCTAGTCTCCAAATAACTCTAAATTAAGTCTTTGTTACTTAGAATATGTTCCCCATAATAAAGTGTTACCATAGTACTGTAATATATAGTACTTTTTTTTAAATTCTTATATAAATAAATATTAATTAATAATTATTACTAGAGTTGTCCGATAATGGCTTTTTTGCCGATATTCCGATATTGTCCAACTCTTAATTACCGATTCCGATATCAACCGATACCGATATATACAGTCGTGGAATTAACACATCATTATGCCTCATTTTGTTGTGATGCCCCGCTGGATGCATTAAACAATGTAACAAGGTTTTCCAAAATAAATCAACTCAAGTTATGGAAAAAAATGCCAACATGGCACTGCCATTTTTATTATTGAAGTCACAAAGTGCATTTTTTTTTTTTAACATGCCACAAAACAGCAGCTTGGAATTTGGGACATGCTCTCCCTGAGAGAGCATGAGGAGGTTGAGGTGGACGGGGTTGAGCGTCCCGGAAGAGTTAGTGCTGCAAGGGGTTCTGGGTATTTGTTCTGTTGTGTTTCTTTCTTTCTTTCTTTAGTTTATTTCGAACATGAACACACTTACATCATAATACATCACACAATTTCATATCATTTCATTTGACATCATGCCTGAAAAGGAGTAGGAAGAAGCAAAGCTCATTTAATCCTACCCCTTTCCCACTTCAAAGCGTTTACAAATATATAGAATCATTTACTGACCTTTTTATATAATAAAATAACATCTATGAATTAGTATACAACAGTTTTGTAATATGTAATTAATTAATTAATTCAGTCATTATTAACATACTGATTATGTTGTGTTACGGTGCGGATGTTCCCCCGAAATGTGTTTGTCATTCTTGTTTGGTGTGGGTTCACAGTGTGGCGCACATTTGTAACAGTGTTAAAGTTGTTTATACGGCCACCCTCAGTGTGACCTGTATGGCTGTTGACCAAGTATGAATGGCATTTACTTGTGTGTGTGTGAAAAGCCGTAGATATTATGTGATTGGGTCGGCACGCAAAGGCAGTGCCTTTAAGGCACGCCTCCAATATTGTTGTCTGGGTGGAAATCGGGAGAATGGTTGCCCCGGGAGATTTTCGGGAGGGGCACTGAAATTCGGGAGACTCTCGGGAAAATCGGGAGGGTTGGCAAGTATGACTGGGAGACGCAACTGCTCTGTACGTCTCCCTACGTCCGTGTACCACTCCGCACAGCGGCGTTTTAAAAAGTCATAAATTTTACTTTTTGAACCCGATACCGATAATTTCCGATATTACATTTTAAAGCAATTATCGGCCGATAATATCCGACAGTCCGATATTATCGGACATCTCTAGAAAATACATCAAGACATGGACTTTTTTCTAATATGTTTCTAAATTGTCACACTTTTTCACAACAATGTGACATGTACAAAGTACCAAGGAGGGTATATTTAGTGGAGTGTTATAAGTCTCGTCTTAAGACCCACTTTTATTCTTTGGCTTTTAACACTATGTGAGTTGTGTGGTCCTCTGTCCTCTGTGTTTTTTTTTTTTTTTTTATAAATTTTGTTTTCTATTTACTGTTTTAATTGGTTTTACCCTTTAAAATCGTTTTTAATCATATTTATTTTTATATTGTTTTTATATTGTTTTTATATTTATTTATTTTTTGTTTTTATTCAGTCATTGGTGGAGCATAATATTGTTTTTAATATTGTTTTTAAAGGGGAACATTATCACCAGACCTATGTAAGCGTCAATATATACCTTGATGTTGCAGAAAAAAGACCATATATTTTTTTAACCGATTTCCGAACTCTAAATGGGTGAATTTTGGCGAATTAAACGCCTTTCTAATATTCGCTCTCGGAGCGATGACGTCGGAGGGTGTAACAACACGAACAGGGACGGATTCAAGTTGCACCAGTGGCACAAAGATGCGAAAGTGGCAAGAAATTGGACGAAATTTGTTCAAAATACGAGGCTGTGGAGAAAGCCGACGAAATGGTCAGTCGTTTGTTCCGCACACTTTACCGACGAAAGCTATGCTACGACAGAGATGGCAAGAATGTGTGGATATCCTGCGACACTCAAAGCAGATGCTGACACCAATTCCAAAACTGGACAGATCAGCTTTCAGGAAAAGAGAGCGGATGAGGGTATGTCTACAGAATATATTAATTGATGAAAACTTTATTCATTACTTTTACGTAAATTATTATACATAAACTGTCAGGCTTGTCCCTGACAGTTTGACTGTGTTTTAGTTTTTCCTCTGCGTTTGTCTTAGTTTTCTGTCAGCGCTTTTTATTTTGTCTTCTATTCCTGATTGTCTCCCTGAGTGCTGCTTCCCCTCAGCTGTGGCTGATTGGCACCTGGCCACACCTGGTGTCAATCAGCCAGCTGCTATTTAAACCTGCCTTCCCCTCCAGTCAGTGCTGGATTATTGTCATTGTCATAGTCATTACTACCTGTCTTAACACTTGTCGTTGTAGCTCTGTCTACTTTTGTTTCACTCTGCTCATGTCCTAGTTCCTTCGTGTCACAGTAAGTGTTTTTGTTTCTTGTCCAAAGTTAGCCTCTGTGCTATTTTAGTTCATAACCAAGTTTGTTCTCCGCCTTGTGCGCACCTTTTGTTGTTACCCTTTTGTTTGTTGTTTTGCCTTAGTGTTTAATTAAATCATGTTTTCTCGCACAATGCCTTCCGCCTTCTCTGCATCTTGGGGTTCGTGTCCTACAACTCCTGACATAAACTGTGTTTACCAGTAATTTAGCTTACAAACATGTATTTTTTTCAATCATTCGAGTACATTCGGGTAGTCTTGTGTAATGCAGTATTTTGTGTCTATTTAGGTATGGTTAACCTGAGTGCTGAAATCGTGGAAAAAATATATGTTCTTAGCGCGCCTGAAATGGGCTGTCTGCACTCTCAAAGTGCATGTTGTTGCCAAATGTATTTCATATGCTGTAAACCTAGTTCATAGTTGTTAGTAACTATCTTATCAGACAGTGTTAAGCCGCTGAAATCCGAGTCTGAATCCGAGCTAATGTCGCTATACCTTGCTGTTCTATCCGCCATGGAAAATGGACGGGTGTATATAACGATGGTTAAAATCAGACACTTTGAAGCTTTTTTTAGGGATATTGCGTGATGGGTAAAATTTTGAAAAAAACTTCGAAAAATAAAATAAGCCACTGGGAACTGATTTTTAATGGTTTTAACCCTTCTGAAATTGGAAACATTCTTGTTGTTTAAATGTGCTATATAAATAAAGTGGATTGGATTGGATATTGTGTGGGATTCCAAGCATGGTCCCAAAACAAAGTGTTAATGCCATAAAGAAATAATAAATTCAATAAAAAAATATATGGCATGTGAACAGCAATAAGAACAGCAAAAATAAAACATGTGGTATAATTATTTAACCACATGTTTGCTGTTCCTGTGTGTTGTTTGCATGTAATTGCTTAACTCATCAATCAATAGACAAATATATCACGTTCTGTTCTCGCCTGTACAATGTAAACATATCAAATAATATATACTGTACAAAAAAATGAGAGCTATTTTACCAGTGCTGTGCAAAATGTGGGCCTTATCCAACAGGTATTTGTGAGATGGAATAAATTCCTCCTTATCCAGTAAAAGCACATCCGTGGTCTTGGTAGAGTCCTAGACATCCAAACACAGAGTTAAACGCGTTTAGATGAAATGGACTACTGGAGCCGTAGACATCCTGACCATGATTGGCAACCGAAGACGAGGAAGAAAATACAAATGTACCTGGGATGAGCTGCCATTCACAGAGGCCAGTTTCATGACTTTTAGGATACTGTGGGTAAAGACGTAGACAATTGATTGACCTACATTCAAATCAGTAAAATACAAACCCCGTTTCCATATGAGTTGGGAAATTGAGTTAGACGTAAGTATAAACGGAATACAATGATTTGCAAATCATTTTCAACCCATATTCAGTTGAATATGCTACAAAGACAACATATTTGATGTTCAAACTCATAAACATTTTGTTTTTTTTTGCAAATAATCATTAACTTTAGAATTTGATGCCAGCAACACGTGACAAAGAAGTTGGGAAAGGTGGCAATAAATACTGATAAAGTTGAGGAATGCTCATCAAACACTTATTTGGAACATCCCACAGGTGAACAGGCAAATTGGGAACAGCTGGGTGCCATGATTGGGGATAAAAGTAGATTCCATGAAATGCTCAGTCATTCACAAACAAGGATGGGGCGAGGGTCACCACTTTGTCAACAAATGCGTGAGCAAATTGTTGAACAGTTTAAGAAAAACCTTTCTCAACCAGCTATTGCAAGGAATTTAGGCATTTCACCATCTACGGTCCGTAATATCATCAAAGGGTTCAGAGAATCTGGAGAAATCACTGCACGTAAGCAGCTAAGCCAGTGACCTTCGATCCCTCAGGGTGTCCTGCATCAACAAGCGACATCAGTGTGTAAAGGATATCACCACATGGGCTCAGGAACGCTTCAGAAACCCACTGTCAGTAACTACAGTTGGTCGCTACATCTGTAAGTGCAAGTTAAAACTCTCCTATGCAAGGCGAAAACCGTTTATCAACAACACCCAGAAACGCCGTCGGCTTTGCTGGGCCTGAGCTCATCTAAGATGGACTGATACAAAGTGGAAAAGTGTTCTGTGGTCTGACGAGTCCACATTTCAAATTGTTTTTGGAAACTGTGGACGTTGTGTCCTTCGGACCAAAGAGGAAAAGAACCATCCGGATTGTTCTAGGCGCAAAATTGAAAAGCCAGCATCTGTGATGGCATGGGGGTGTATTAGTGCCCAAGACATGGGTAACTTACACATCTGTGAAGGCGCCATTAATGCTGAAAGGTACATACAGGTTTTGGAGCAACATATGTTGCCATCCAAGCAACGTTACCATGGACGCCCCTGCTTATTTCAGCAAGACAATGCCAAGCCACGTGTTACAACAACGTGGCTTCATAGTAAAAGAGTGCGGGTACTAGACTGGCCTGCCTGTAGTCTAGACCTGTCTCCCATTGAAAATGTGTGGCGCATTATGAAGCCTAAAATACCACAACGGAGACCCCCGGACTGTTGAACAACTTAAGCTGTACATCAAGCAAGAATGGGAAAGAATTCCACCTGAGAAGCTTCAAAAATGTGTCTCCTCAGTTCCCAAACGTTTACTGAGTGTTGTTAAAAGGAAAGGCCATGTAACACAGTGGTGAACATGCCCTTTCCCAACTACTTTGGCACGTGTTGCAGCCATGAAATTCTAAGTTAATTATTATTTGCAAAAAAATAAATAAAGTTTATGAGTTTGAACATCAAATATGTTGTCTTTGTAGTGCATTCATCTGAATATGGGTTGAAAAGGATTTGCAAATCATTGTATTCCGTTAATATTTACATCTAACACAATTTCCCAACTCATATGGAAACGGGGTTTGTACATGTTGGTTCCAAAACTAATGGTCACCTGAGTTCAGTTTTTATCTCTTCATAATCCATTTGACATCTCAATTTGGCTTCTAATCTCTGCAATGGCAAAACCAAAGAAAACACGTTTTTATTGCATTAAATGTAAAAAGTCATCCAAAGGACCAACATTTGATCACAGTTGAATGTGTCGGAACCACGTACCTCGATAGCTTCGGTCTTGTAGGCCAGCTGCCGCTCCAGCTCTATGATCTGATTGGCCGAGTTCTCTTGAACCTCCTGCAGGGTGAACTGCAGCCGCTGAACGTTTTCAAGAAGACGAATGATTTCACGATCTTTAGCGAGAAGCGTGGTCTCCAGTTCGGAGGGCGACACCTCACCCTTCTCACTGCTCTCCTGGCAGGGTGGAGGTGGGAGAAGGAAATAGGGAAGCTTTGTGAGCCACAAACTCTCTGATCAAAGTTCTCACATTGGTTAATTATCTTGCAAGGTTTTGATTGATTGATTGATTGATTGATTGATTGATTGAAACTTTTATTAGTAGATTGCACAGTACAGTACATATTCCGTACAATTGACCACTAAATGGTAACACCCCAATAAGTTTTTCAACTTGTTTAAGTCGGGTCCACGTTAATCAATTCATGGTAAATCGCTACTTTTTTTCCCCAAGCTTTGCACCCTGCGGTTTATGCAAAGGTGCGGCTAATGCATGGATTTTTCTTCGCTAACGGCTAAATGATTAAAAAAAAAGATTAAGCAAAGAAATCAAGAAATTGTTCAAGTCAAAGTGTTTACAAATTACAAGTAAAAAAAAAATCCTGGTAACATCTTGAAGGAGATTGATTGATTGATTGAGATTTTTATTAGTAGATTGCACAGTACAGTACATATTCCGTACAATTGACCAATAAATGGTAACACCCGAATAAGTTTCTCAACTTGTTAATCAATTCATGAGAACATCTTCTTCATTTCATAAAGGATGAATAAAGCCATCAATTACTTTTATGTTTTGTTTGATCAGCCGTTTTACTGCCGTGTTACAGGCAACATTTGGGAAAAATTATGGTATGTAAATAAACATTTACAAAATATTCTATTTAATATATAATTTCTCAACATAACAGTATATATTTGCAGCTTAAAGTCAAGTTTTTTCTTCTTCTTATGTACTGATCTGGCTTGTAGTCTGGAAAATACGGTAGTTCTACACTACAAAAACTGAAATCTAAGTACCGGTAAGATGAAATATCTCAAATAAGGGTGATATTTGCTTATTTTCTGTCTGATAAGATAATTCTTCTCACTAAGCAGATTTTATGTTAGAGTGTTTTACTTGTTTTAAGTGTTTTGGTCCTAAATGATCTCAGTAAGATATTACAGCTTGTTGCTGAGATTTGATGACCTATATTGAGTAAAACATGCTTGTAACTAGAATATCAACTGTTGCAAAGCTGTGTCATCAACACTCACAAGTATAAAACTACTTTTTTAAAGTAATAATTTCTTATTTCAAGCATGAAAAAAAAATAAATCATGACTTTGACACAATTGTGTCTCATAATTAAAACAGATGACAGCCAAATGGACTTTGCTGTTTTATTTTCAATGAAACTATAGAAAATACGTACTCATATAGTCGTACACTTGGCACAGTACAGTAAACTGACAGTTAATATTTCAACATTTAACATTTCAAACAATTTTGAACAGAAATAGTTCATGCACATTCAGATAAATTCCTCAAAATTACAATTAAAAAGATTTGGCCGGGGGCCGGGCTGTATATATGCGCACTAATTGACTGAAAGAGCACGCACTTGGCGCGATGATCAGAGGTGGGTAGTAACGCGCTACATTTACTCCGTTACATCTACTTGAGTAACTTTTGGGATAAATTGTACTTCTAAGAGTAGTTTTAATGCAACATACTTTTACTTTTACTTAAGTATATTTATAGAGAAGGAACGCTACTTTTACTCCGCTACTTTTATCTACATTCAGCTCGCTACTCGCTACTAATTTTTATCGATCTGTTAATGCACGCTTTGTTTGTTTTGGTCTGTCAGACAGACCTTCAAAGTGCCTGCCTTACTGGTGACGTTTCATTTCGTTCCACCAATCAGATGCAGTCACTGGTGACGTTGGACCAATCAAACAGAGCCAGGCGGTCACATGACCTGACTTAAACAAGTTGAAAAACTTATTGGGGTGTTACCATTTAGTGGTCAATTGTACGGAATATGTACTGTACTGTGCAATCTACTAATAAAAGTTCCAATCAATCAAAAGTGTGAAGGAAAAAAGATAAGTTTTTATTTCAACCGTACAGCCCGTCAAAAGCCTAAAGACTGACTGCACAGTTCCTGTCTTCACAATAAAAGTGCCGCTCCATCGCGCCTTCAAAACAAGAGTCTCCGAAAGCCAGCGCAAACAAGCTAGCAAGCTACGGAGTTTGACGCCAATATATTTCTTGTAAAGTGTATAAAAACGAATATTGAAGCTGTACAAATAAGATGCCAAAAACCCACCACTTTCATGTGGTATTAGACAGAAAGAAGGAACTTTTCTTCTCCTCCATTTGAAAACGTGGACGTTATCAGCACTACTGTCTGATTACAATCAACGCAAGTCATCAGAATCAGGTAATACACCAACTTATATTCTAGTCTTCATGAAAGAAAGGAATCTATATGTTAAACATGCATGTATATTCATTAAAACATCTTTAACATGTAAACAAAAACAGCAAAATAAATACATATAAATTATATACTGTATATATCAATGTATATGTATATATATATATATATATATATATATATATATATATATATATATATATATATATGATATGTGTGTGTATGTTACTCATCAGTTACTCAGTACTTGAGTAGTTTTTTCACAACATACTTTTTACTTTTACTCAAGTAAATATTTGGGTGACTACTCCTTACTTTTACTTGAGTAATAAATCTCTAAAGTAACAGTACTCTTACTTGAGTACAATTTCTGGCTACTCTACCCACCTCTGGCGATGATGTCATGTTATCCATGGAAAAATGCATTTTCAGACCATATGATTTGCCTGAGCGGCTAGGAGACCCCGAGAGTAACAAGCGGTTGCCTTGTTGCCTTTCCATTAAGAACAATAAACTAGTTTTTAGTATAAGTTTGCTGGTTTCAAGAAATGTAATGCCGAGCGCATATCATTATGTCAAGATAATGGCGTTTACTTAATTTAAGAATATTTTTCAACATATTGAGCAAAAAGGTCTCTTTTTTTTTTTTTTTTACCAAGAAAAGTGCACTTGTTATTAGTGAGAATATACTTATTTTAAGGTATTTTTGGGTTCATTGAAGTTATCTAATTTTACTTGTTTTGGAAAGTCTTGACAAGCCAAATTTTCTTGTTCTATTGGCAGATAATTTTGCTTAGTTCAAATAAAATACCCCTCATTTTTGTATTTTTTTCTCTTGTTTTTGAACACTGACTTTTTGCAGTGTAGTTCTACGGATATAAAAAAAAAAAGCGTAACCTTTACCTTGCTAGTGCCCTCTGCTGGGTGAGGGCCGCTGGCTAACTGCTCCTTTAGCCTCTCCACCTCCTGCTGGGCCATTTCTGCTCTCTGCCAAAACATGGTTGAAAACGGATCGTGCTCCAAGTTACATTCATTTGATGATGACAATCTAATAAAAGGTGAAGGTAATCAAGGAAGGTTCGGTGTGAGCGTTCTGCTGAGGCAGCTAGTTGAGTCAGCTCACTTTATTCAACAAACCGTTCACCTGCTTTTAATAATAATAATAATAGATTTTATTTGTAAAAAAAAAAAATAAAAAAAATAAAAATATATATATATATAAATAAAAGTTAAGCAAACAACCTCAAAGTGCTACCGTGTATTGGAAAAATAAATAAATAATAATAATAAAAAGATAATAAAAAATAAAAAGTAGAACAGCCTAATAGCTAGAATTAGTATGCATATATCTAAAAAAAAAAAAAGGCTTTTTAAAAAAGAAGGGTTTTTAAACCTTTTTTAATAGCATCCACAGTCTGTGGTGCCCTCAGGTGGTCAGGGAGAGCATTCCACAGACTGCTTTTGTCGCGCCCGATAATTAACGATTCATTTTGAGAGCTGTTATCGAGGAGATTCTGGCAGAGAACAACGCGATGAGGAAACAATCACATGCGAGTGAGGAGAAGAAGAGAGAAAATCAGCAGGAAATGGAGGCGATGAACGCGGTAACTAAGAACCTCAGCACACTCGCGTCAATCGCGCTCTGCAGTCTCCTCTGATGAGGGCTGCCATGCTCGCGCCAGCTGACACACTCAGGGAGGGGAGGAAGGTGTCGGGGACACGGGACAGGGAGAGGGTCTTCATTAAAGCCAGGCATGATTACAGCAGTGATTGGCCTGACGAAGGAACATCTCACTCAGAGTTTACTCACCTGGTTTGCCTTCTCGAGTTGGGCCATGATGGCGCTAACTTCGTCTGCCCTGGGAGACACACACACACACACACTGGTTATAATTTGGAATGACCAAGTTTTTGATCATCACTTGTGGGGACCTCCCGTTCTGCAGGTTGTGGAGGCATAAAAAAAAATGGTGTAAAATGTCCACTGCCCAGTTAGCTCATACACGTCTTTAAATCTCTGGATTGATGAAGTAATGTGCTGATCATTCTTACTGGGGACCCTGGGGAAAAAGAGTTCATATGGTTCATGGGGACCAAATCTAAATAATTTTGCATAATTCACACAAATTTCTATGTGACTACGGAGGACCATTAAAAAAAAAAAAAAAAAAAAAAAAAGTTCAAATTAAATATGTACGGAGCCCCTAAAGGTACATGGGGGAAATATTTTTTTTAATGATTTTTTTAATTTTTTTAGACGTGTATCTCGTGCGCACGAGATAGTTTCTTACATACATGTCTAAAAAAAATTTTTTTTTTTAAATTATACATTTATTTTTTTATAACTTTATAAAAATTATCTCGTGCGCACGAGATGGTTTCTTATATACATGTCTAAAAAAAATAAAAAAATAAAAAACTATACATTTATTTTTTTATAACTTTATAAAAAGTTTAGAGATAGTTTCTCCTGCACACGAGATAGTTTCTTATATACATGTCTAAAAAAAATAAAAAAATAAAATAAAAAAAAACTATACATTTATTTTTTATTTTTTTATAACTTTATAAAAAGTTTGGAGATAGTTTGGAGATAGTTTCTCGTGCGCACGAGATACATGTCTAAAAAATAAAAATAAAATAAAAATAAAATTATAAAAAAATAAATTTCCCCCATGTCCCTTTAGGGCAGAGGTCCCCAAACTTTTTGACTTGTGGGCCGCATTGGGTTAAAAAAAATTTGGCCGGGGGCTGGGCTGTGTATATATATATATATATATATATATATATATATATATATATATACATAAATATATATATATATATATATATATATATATATATATATATATATATATATATATATATATATATATATATATATATATATATATATATGTATTGATGAAGTAATGTGCTGATCATTCTTACTGGGGACCCTGGGGAAAAAAAGAGTTAATATGGTTCATGGGGACCAAATTTAAATTATTTTGCATAATTCACACAAATTTGTACGTGACTACGGAGGAACATTAAAAATAAAAAAAAGTTGAAATGAAATATGACATGATGGTCAGAATACAGCACTACAGCTGTCCTCTTATAGGAAGTTTCACCACTTAAATGTTAAATCCTGCATCTTCTGTGACATTACTGCAACTCCAACTACAATATATAGAAGGATGGACAATTCTGAATGTGAATCATACTTTAAGGTATTAATGTTTTATAATCAAGCTGTATGAAAATATCATCCTAAGGAACACTAAACCAGATGTAGTTTTTGGAAAAATATATTAGTTTTAACTAAGGATGGATACCATACAGAATCACAGGACTATTAATGCCAGGATCACACATGTTTCACTTTTCAAGAAAATTAATTTTCTCTTTTACATACAGACATACAGAGCCCCGCGGGCTGTAGTTTGGGGAAGTCCCAAGTATAAAAGAAGTCCGCCGCGAGAAGTCCCAAGTATAAAAAAATAAAAAAATAAAATAAATATATATATATATATATATATATAATTTTTTTCTGTCTTTTCTTATCCACTTTGTACCGCTTGCTACTCACGGTGTCTCCTAGCTGCTCAGGCAAATCATATATATATATATATATATATATATATATATATATATATATATATATATATATATATATATAAAAAAGTTTGGGGACCCCTGCCCTAAAGGGACATGGGGGAATTTTTTTATTTTTTATAATTATTTAAAAAAAAAAATTTTTTTTAGACATGTATCTCGTGCGCACGAGAAACTTTTTATAAATTTATAAAAAGTTTTTATAAATTTATAAAAAGTTTTCATAAATTTATAAAAAGTTTTTATAAATTGCACAATCAAACACTTTTATGTTAAAATACTGAACAGATGTTTACCTTATCCCAATAAACATCTGTTCAGTATTTTGACATAAAAGTGTTTGATTGTGAGGCATTAAAAGCCACAAAATGCAACGGGTCCATCAGACCCACAAACACTGGCTGAGTAACAACAATATGAACATTACACAAGGGTTAAATGACGCCAAAGTTGTTTTTGTTTTTGACGGTTTCTTTGTTATTGTTGATTGTAGTGCAATGAAGCCTGTGGTGAAAACATCTGCATCTAATGAACTTTGTTTGAGCCACATGCACGTGTGTGTCACGTGACTGGAGAACATATTTAAAGCATAGGGGTCCAAACTTTTTTCAGGAAGATACAGATAAAATACATTTTGTGCAATTTATAAAAATAAAAAATAAAATATGGTTACATGAACAAAACAACATATTATCTTTGCACTATAGCTGACAAAGCAAATATTTTTTTAGAATATATCTCATTGAAAACAATCTGTGGGCTAAATATGGCCCCCAAACCACAATTTAGACACCCCCCGTCTTAAAGAAGTACTTAATTTCCGAAGTGGTTTTACTCCGAGCGCATTCCACTCTTTCATTATAGCATCAAACAGAATGATGAATGAAGGATTTTGATGAAAATTGTGGATCTGCCCCCCCCCCCCCCCCCCCCCCCACTCCCAGTACTCGTTTGTGAGAAAATATTAGAAAGAGATTCCTTCTACTTTAATTGCACGCAACATGCGACACAACTCAACCTCCAACTTGTCTCCGTATATGCAATAATCAATTCTAATTCGGCAGGATTATTCATGAGGTTTGTTTGAAGTCCAACAGTTAATTTTTGCAACATGGGACTTGATTTTCAGAAGGTAGATAAGGAGGGATGAATAACAAGCAGAGGAAATATGCACACAGGTCTCATGTTCGCGACACACGGTGGTCCTTCAAACCAAATGTTTATAGAATATATATATATATATATAAGAATGTGTATATATTAGGGGTGTAACGGTACATGTATTTGTATTGAACCGTTTCGGTACGGGGGTTTCGGTTGACCTTCTAGAAACAAACTGCAGCTCAGCTCGCTCGCAGTCCTGGCTTGAGGTGAAGGCGAATTCGCTTTTAGCGTAACGTTAGCTCATTTTGCGGCGTGTGTGTGTGTGTGTTACGGACAGCAAAGCCCTGTCTGTCTGTTATTTCACTTTACCTTTTTCTGTGTTGATTGAGCTGTGTTGAAGCAGCAAAAAAAGGACATTATGTCAAATGAAGAGTTTCTGTCTCTGATAGTTAAATGATAAATGATAAATGGGTTATACTTGTATAGCGCTTTTCTACCTTCAAGGTACTCAAAGCGCTTTGACAGTATATCCACATTCACCCATTCACACACACATTCACACACTGATTGCGGGAGCTGCCATGCAAGGCGCTACCCAGCAGCCATCAGGAGCAAGGGGTGAAGTGTCTTGCCCAAGGACACAACGGACATGACTAGGATGGTAGAAGGTGGGGATTGAACCCCAGTAACCAGCAACCCTCCGATTGCTGGCACGGCCACTCTACCAACTTCGCTTGATATAATAATGTAACTGCATCATTAAGCCTACATGAACTCCATGGTGTTCAGGGATGAATAGTCTCTCCTATTGCTATTGTACAATTTTTTAAGCTATAGTTACATTAATCATTAGTAATGCAGCAGCCTAGTTTTGAATGGTAGGGTCCCTGCTATCACATGTTGATAAAAATATAACATTTACATAATATATCAACTACAGGCTTCCCAAATGCTGTAATAAATTAAGCATGATGAGTTGACTTGAAACTGTTTCATGTTGCACTTTTTATATGTAGAAGAAAAGTTTTGTCATTTTATTTAATCTGAGCAACAACTTGAGGCAGTTTAATGTGGATTAACGTGGGCAGAATTATTATAGTGTTCCCAATGTTAAAAGGATAAAGCCATTGTTTACAAATTTGGTAAATAAATAACCAAAAAATGTATAATTTGTTGTTTTCTTACTGTACCGAAAATGAACCGAACTGTGACCTCTAAACCGAGGTATGTACCGAACCAACATTTTTGTGTACGGTTACACCCCTAATAAATACACACAGTGGAACCTTGTGTTGCTGTCAACAACCCATCTATGTTGAGCCCATCATCAAGTCCTGCTCCACCGTGTTATTACTTATTACTAAAACTGCCTGCTTAAGCCAACCGTGACGTTCAATACCCACTGTACTTGTCAACATAACATTTGAGACCCAAAGGGGTCATTTCTATGAAAAGTGGCTTTGTTTATGTCAAGGGTGTCCATAATATGAGGGGCCGTTAGGGACATTATTCAGAATTACCTCTTACATACACTACTGAAATGCTCTCGCATAAACAACTGAAATCTTTTTCTTTTATACACACTACTGAAACACTCTTATAAACACTACTGAAATGCTCTTACATACACTACTGAAACGCTCTCACATAAACAACTGACATCTTTTTCTTTTATACACACTACTGAAACACTCTTATAAACACTACTGAAATGCTCTTATAAACACTACTGAAACACTCTTACAAACACTACTGAAACACTCTTATAAACACTACTGAAATGCTCTTACATACACTACTGAAACACTCTTATAAACACTACTGAAACACTCTTACAAACACTACTGAAATGCTCTTATAAACACTACTGAAACACTCTTATAAACACTACTGAAACGCTCTTATAAACACTACTGAAATGCTCTTATAAACACTACTGAAACGCTCGTATAAACACTACTGAAACACTCTTATAAACACTACTGAAACATTCTTACATACACTACTGAAACACTCTTATAAACACTACTGAAACACTCTTATAAATCCTAATGAAACACTCTTATAAACACTACTGAAACGCTCTTATAAACACTACTGAAATGCTCTTATAAACACTACTGAAACGCTCTTATAAACACTACTGAAATGCTCTTATAAACACTACTGAAATGCTCTTACATACACTACTGAAACACTCGTATAAACACTACTGAAACATTCTTACATACACTACTGAAACACTCTTATAAACATTACTGAAATGTTTTTGTCTCACGCACACACCTGGAATTATTTTTCACTAGTATGTATAAACGGATTTCACCAGTGTGTGTGTGTGCTTTTTACACGTGCGTGTGAGAGACAACAATTTCAGTAGTATGTGTGCAAAGATTTCAGTTATATGTATGAGCGCATCTTACCAGTGTGTATGGGAGCATCTTACCAGTGTGTGTAAGAGCATCTTACCAGTGTGTGTAAGAGCATCTTACCAGTGTGTTAAAGAGCATCTTACCAGTGTGTATGGGAGCATCTTACCAGTGTGTGTGAGCGATGTTGTATTCCGGTTCCGGTTACCAATAATCCCCGCCCCTTTTCAGACAAGTTTATTTTTATTTTTTTTAAAGCCAAGTTGTGGACAAAATGTCTGCCAACAAGTAGCTTAACCGAGGCGGGAGCTCCACTTCATAATTTGAGGGCTTCAGCGGAGAATATAAGAACACTTTCAATGCAACAAGGGTCGGACTGCCGCCGTGGGTCGCCCCTGCAAGACGCGGCACCTGAGCGGCCACACAGGTGCCTTTCTCCTCCCGACAGCCAAGCAGCCTGGAGCAAATGTTACCTTGCGAGTTTACACTGCAGCATCATCAAGTGCAACGTTTCAGTTCGTGGACATCGGGGCAAGAGGAGGAAAAGGTAATTAGACATTATTTATTTCTAAATGATTGTAGAATCACACGAAATGTAAGGCGACATGGCATTGTAGTGCGCTACTATGGTAACATGTCGAAATGTGAGTCACGTCGTGGTACGTCAGTAGCTAATCACATACTAATAATAATGGATTACATTTATTTAGCGCTTTTTTATCGACTAGATAAGGGGTGCCCAAACTACGGCCCGCGGGCCGGTTACGGCCCGCCAAAGTCCAACACCCGGCCCGCTGGAAAAAAAAAAGTTGTATTATTATTTTCAATCTGTCTTTTCTAATCCATTTTTTGGTGTCCCCTAGCCGCTCAGGCAAATCATATTTTCTAAAAATGCATTTCCCTGTATGACTTATATTGTCTTAGCTGTTTTCATGTGATCTGATTGTTACATTCTTATTTCAGAGTCACCACGCAGCTGCATGACCATTTCAACAAGGACGGAATAAACAACCTCTGGATTCATGGAACTTCTCTGCACACAAATATATTAATTGGAATATTTAATACATTTCACATAGAAACATTGTGAATATTATTTTCAACAGTGTGTTGAAAACAACCTTTTTTGGCTCAGAGAGGTTCCTTATGTCTCATTATTCATATACTTTCAATACTTGTCGGTGTGTAATTCCAGACATAGATGTAAACATTAATGGGACAACAATGAACATTTTTCAACAAGTGAACCCACTTGAAAATGATGGCAACTATGGAATAGACATTTTCACTTCAATTCTGCACTTTATTCAGTGAACAATATGTGATTTATAAGGTTTGTTAAAATGTTTTCTTCTCTTGTGCAGTGTATTCTGCGAATTAACATTTTGTAAAAAATAAATAAATAAGGAACCTGTTATACAGACATGTATGAAGTTGCCCACTTTATTATTGCAAATATCAAAATAACACTGCAATATGTTTGTGCTGTAAACATTTATGTTTCTACCGTTGAGGTTTTTAAGTTATTTTAAAATACATGTTCTGACTAGTAATGTCATCTATCACACACACTTTGTCAAAATCTCCCCAAACGTTTGTGATACACAATGTTTTTGTCTTATGATTATTGTATTTAGGTTAGGGGCTATGTGTAAATATTAACACTTTACTTAAACTATAATTTTGGATCCAAAAAATATTCAGCACAAACAATTGGGACAAGTTTGGGAAGATTTTGAGGAAGTGGGGGGGCTGGATGATATCACCAGTCAGAAAATCTATTTTGGAATAACAACAAACTTAACAGCACAAACATTTTTTATTTTTTTTTACAGCACAAACCCATGGCAGTGTTGTTTTAATATTTGCAATGGTAAGGGGTTTGTGCGATAAACTTAAGCCAGGTGTCATACAAGGCATATGTTCAGCTTATTTGTTTACATTTTAGCTGTCCAAATGTTAAAATGTTAAAAGACAGTTTGGCAAGAATATAAAATGTGCCGTCAAAATAAATGTAAACATCCATCCATCCATCCATTTTCTATCGCTTGTCCCTTTTTTGGCGTCGCGGGAGGTGCTGGAGCCTATCTCAGCTGCATTCGGGCGGAAGGCTGTGTACACCCTGGACAAGTCGCCACCTCATCGCAGGGCCAACACAGATAGACAGACAACATTCACACTCACATTCACACACTAGGGCCAATTTAGTGTTGCCAATCAACCTATCCCCAGGTACATGTCTTTGGAGGTGGGAGGAAGCCGGAGTACCCGGAGGGAACCCACGCAGTCACGGGGAGAACATGCAAACTCCACACAGAAAATATCTCGAGCCCGGGACTGAACCCATGACTACCATATTTTTCGGAGTATAAGTCGCTCTGGAGTATAAGTCGCACCGGCCGAAAATGCATAATAAAGAAGGAAAAGAACATATATAAGTCGCACTGGAGTATAAGACGCATTTTCTGGGGGAAATTTATTTGATAAAAGCCAACACCAAGAATAGACATTTGAAAGGCAATTTTAAATAAATAAAGAATAGTGAACAACAGGCTGAAAAATAAAATAAGCCACTGGGAACTGATTTTTAATGGTTTTAACCCTTCTGAAATTGTGATAATGTTCCCCTTTTAGTGGATGGGGCCCTATGAACACTGCCACTGCATGTCACTATTCAAAATGGTTTGGTTGCGGGTGTTGAAACATCAGTGAATTGTGCATGGATTAAAGCCTTAGAGAACGTCCATTAGCAGTGGCTGACTGTGCTGTGGAGCAGGAATTGAAGAAAAGAGTGTTTACTTTGAATGTCTATTGACGTCTTTCATATGGCCTCAGATGCTTTTCTGGCATGCGGTGCTCAAAGACCAGGACGAGTGTTTTCTGAAGCAATCTTTAAATGGAGCAATTCTTCTCGAGGGCTGTCAAGGCCTAGCTGCAAACACTGAGCGCTCTCAATCGACCTGTGGAGTCGCTCGCTCGCAAAGCCTCCACAATGGCATTCCTCACTTGAGCACGCAGAGATGTATGTAGGCAAAATAAAGTGGGACTTAAATGACTTCGAGTGCCAACAGTTGACATGAGAGCCCTTGAGAAAGTAGCAGCAGGACTTTGACTTACTTGTTTGTCATCTCTTGGCTGTATTTACACCGCAGGTCCAGCAGCTCCGTCTGGGCCGTGTCCAAAGCTGTTCCGGAGCAAACAGAAGCGAAAAGTTAGCCTCACGTTTTAACATGTGAACTTGAAGCGACATCACCGACTTGGAAGACAAATACCAAGCATCCAAAGGCGCAACACAACCCAATAAAAATGAGGGTCGTCAAAGTTAACAAGAAGCTATTAACCACAAAAAACAACGCATTAATCGTACAATAACGCAGATTTATTTTGACGTATATGTGTCAGAAAAATTGTATGTAAATGATCAAAAAACCTTCCGTTCTCTGAGTTCCCAGTGAACAGACGAAAGCTGTCTTTGTTGCACCAAGCCAAAGGCTTGGAAAATTCCGCTGCGTACGATGGGAAGAGACGGGAGGGGTTATCTATTGTCATCCAAGACCTGCCCAAGCTCGATCCAGGACTAGCCCGAGCCCTCTTT
Source organism: Nerophis lumbriciformis (assembly GCF_033978685.3). NCBI lineage: Eukaryota > Metazoa > Chordata > Actinopteri > Syngnathiformes > Syngnathidae > Nerophis > Nerophis lumbriciformis. Next base: position 6,548,797 of record NC_084559.2, on the reverse strand, counting down.
TTCTTTTGTGTTAATGTGACCAAAAACAAGGGCTGTTTACATACACCCCATTCCTTTAGAAACAGCTGTTGTTATGTAAACAGGGAATATCCAAATAAAGGAGGAGACGTGAACCTTTTTCCGTTAGAGCGTGGGCGACACTGTCAGAGGTTAGGTCGACACGTTTCTCCTCAAATTGAGCAAAATTGAATTCTGTCTCTGTTTATTTCCTTGCTTCTTGTCTTGTTTAATAGATGTCATCGATGTTTGAACCTGACAATATATACAGGTGAGGTGGCGACTTGTGTACCCTGTCTTCTGTCTGAGTGCAGCTGGGATAGGCTCCAGCAACCCCCCTGACTCCAGGAGGGACCAGGGGTATACAATGAATGGATGGATGGATGTGAAGTGACGTGAATTATATTTATATAGCGCTTTTCTCTAGTGACTCAAAGCGCTTTACATAGTTAATCCCAATATCTAAGTTACATTTAAACGAGTGTGGGTGGCACTGGGAGCAGGTGGGTAAAGTGTCTTGCCCAAGGCCACAACGGCAGTGACTAGGATGGCGGAAGCGGGGATCGAACCTGGAACCCTCAAGTTGCTGGCACGGCCACTCTACCAACCGAGCTATACCGCCCTTTATGTATATGTATACATATATATGTATACATATATATATATATGTATACATATATGTATATATATGTATACATATATGTATACATATATATACCGGTATATATATATATATATATATTCATATATACATATACATATATATATATATATATATATATTCACATATATATATATATATATATATATATTCACATATATGTACATATATACATACATACATACATACATACATATATATAAACATATATATACATATATATACATATATATATATATATACACATATATAAACATATATATACATATATATACATAAATACACATATATATACACACACATATATATATAGATATATTCAGATATATATACATATACCCCGCCTTCCGCCTGATTGTAGCTGAGATAGGCTCCAGCGCCCCCCGCGACCCCAAAGGGAATAAGCGGTAGAAAATGGATGGATGGATGGCATACATACATACATATATATATACATATATATAAACATATATATATATATACACACATATATATATATATACACACACATATATATACACACCTATATATATACACATATATATATATATACACACATATATATATATATATATACACATATATACATATATATGTATACACACACACATATATATATATATACATATATATATACATAAACATATACACACATACATATTAATACATATATGTATATATATATATATATATATACATATATATATATATATATATATACATATATATATATATATATATACATATATATACATAAACATATACACACATATATATATACACTAGAGATGCGCGGTTTGCGGACACAACCGCGGAGTCCGCGGATTATCCGCGGATCGGGCGGATGAAATTAAAAAAACTAAGATTTTATCCGCTCGCGGGTCGGGTCGGGCGGATTAATTTTTTTTTTTTTTTTTTTTTTTGCGGGTGGCAGTTAAACCAATTTTGAAATATATATACATAGTTAAATGTTGTTACCCACATACGAAAAACGAGCAGGCACCTGCTGCATATGCCACAACAGAAGAAAAAAAAAGAAAAGAGATGGACACTTTTACGGAGCGGAGAAGGGACGCCTCGCCGGGGTCCGGGACCGAGGCCCCTTCCCCCGAGAGGGCCCCACCGGGAGCCGTAGCTGAGGCGATCCGCGAGAAGGGCCCGACGCACGTCCAGGGTCACTACCGCGCCCACCGCACCGACACCCCGCCTCGTCCGCTTTCGCCGCGGCCGGCGTCACGCACAGCAGGTAAGCAGCTTACCTGCCCGCCACCCCCGTGGCCGGGGGCTCGTAACATGGGTCACTCCGCGCGCTCCGCCCGCGCAGCTTACCTGCTTGCCACCCCTGTTGCCGGGGGCGCGTAACAGGGGTCACTCCGCGCGTAGTGCGCTCATGAAAGGGGTGGGGCTCACCCTGGTTGATATAGAGAGCAGGACGGTGGCCATGGAAGTTGGAACCCGCTAAGGAGTGTGTAACAACCCACCTGCCGAATCAACTAGCCCTGAAAATGGATGGCGCTGGAGCGTGGGCCCATACCTGGCTGTCGCCGGCAGCGAGACGCGCTTGGAGGTGCGCTCAGCGCGGCTCCCATATGATTGCGCACTGGTGTGCGTCTGGGTCGTGACAGCGTGGCACGCGAATGTCTGTGCATTGGATCATTCTCCTTTCTTTAACAGGCAAAAGCTTTATAACCTCACCATACCTGCCAACTTTTAAATCAGAAAAACCTAGTAGCCAGGGTCCAAGGGCCGCAGGCCCCGGTAGGTCCAGGACAAAGTCCTGGTGGAGGGTTCAGGGCTTCGCCCCCCGACGCAAAATGACTATTAGCATTCAGACAGGTTAAAATGTTGCTAAAACCATCACTTTTCTATCAGTCACAGTGACTTTTCAAAACAAAAATATTACAGCAAAAATCATATGGGTTGATTGACATGTTTATTCTGTAAGCTAACTTCAATAGTTTGAAATTATTTTGACAGTTAATGCCAGTTATCCTGTCAACCTTTCACAAGACTTCAATTTGTTAATTGAAAGTATAAACAGTATAAACACTTTTTACAGTATGTCGTGCTGTGAAATACAGCCGACAGGATTGCGCATGCATGGTGCAGGAGAACAAAGGACTTCTTTCATTTAAGGTTTGTGATAAACCATCAAACTCATTCGTTAAAAGGACTCTATAGTAATATAAAGCGAATTTTTCTGGACATTATCATGCAAGAAAAGTTTATTTTTGGGATCGCGATCACCGCGTAATGATTTTTAAAGGTTGCATTACATTATTAACTGTCCCATGTGATCAGCCAGTGCGATTGGAAGTCCATGCTCAATTATTGCCTCCGTAAATAAAACTTCGGCATTTATCACATCCAAAGAATCTGTTTGGGCGACGAAAAACGTTGAAAGTTTTCCACTTGTATCGCTAGCAACGGCATTAGACTTGTGTTTTTTTGTCCCAACGTGGTCTTTTACATCGCTAATTCCTCCGTGTCCGATCGAAAAATCTTGTCTGCACAAGGTGCAATTCGCGTAGTTTTCACCCTTTTTTTATTTTTTTTTATTAATATTAGATATATAACAACGGGCGGATGGTGGGCGGGTGTAGTTCTGATCAAACGTTACATCGGGTGGATGGCGGATGGTTGACGACTTTCTGACGCGGTTGCGGATGAAATAATTGCCTATCCGCGCATCTCTAATATACACACACACATATATATACACACACATATATACATACACATATATATATACATATACAGTATATATACACATATATATATATACACACATATATATGTATACATATACATATATGTGTGTGTATATATATATATATATATATATATATATATATATATATATATATATATATATATATATATATATTTTCATTCATTGGGTAAAATGGGTGCCTGTCGCAGGTCTGTTGGTAACTCTGTGGGAGTGTAAGACACTGATGTCATAATACATTTATTTTTCCTTAAACTTGGAAATCGACCAGTGAAGTCCCAAAGATCGTCTAGTCGATCAGGATCAATGGGTTGGCATCCCCTGCATTGCAATGTTGCAGCTGTTGGGTGTATTTATTTTTTATCTGAATGACTAGTTAGTTTTAGTTTACAGTAAGGACATACTTAAACAGAGCTGATGTTGTACACATAATATCCACATATAATATTTATGTTTGATACAAACATAAAAAAGCATATGTCTGCGCTTCAACTACTCACATGAATTCAGAACCTTGATTTTCTCCTCCGCCTCGGACAGTTTGTCATTGTCAGCCAAACTAACACCAGCATTCTCCTCCTCGCTGAGAGAGAAAAGTGTCAGTTGTACACAATATCCTTTACAACTCCACGTCTCAGCATGGGAACATGATCATCCCAGGGCAGTGCCACTGAAGAGCAGGGTTTACATCCAAAAATACATTTAAGTGCTGTTCAATCATTTTGAGAGAGCCGTTGAAAAATAATTTCCTTACACATTCAGTGTGTAATTCAGAGATGAGCTGTACTCTGGATTTCAGTCTCAGTGGGAATGCAATTCTCTTTAAGTTCCCAAGCAGGAACCATTCATTCCATTACTGTGAAAAAGAAACTACTACAGGCCAAGCAAAAATGTGTTGTTATTATCACCAAAACTAAGATGTTGATGTTTTCTTTAGATAACTTACAAACATTGGATTGGTTTTAGCCACAGTATGTACAAAATATATCAAAGTGGTACCACAGTCTGTATTTGTTTATGTAAAAAGTTTGGACACGCCTGCTTTAGGACATCATTGATGTTTTTGTGTGTGAATCAGCAAAAGACATATTAGGCTCTCACCCTTGTCCCTCAGTTTGGTCCTGGTAGATCTCCTGTGGAGAGCCTGGGGCTCCTGCAGCCGGCATGCTGTTGGGGGTCATGTGGGAAGATGGAGATCTCGACCTTGAGGGGTCCCCAGTCTCTGTTGGGTGCGCAGGACCGTTGTTAGTGGGTCCTGTGGGGATGAAGAAATGTGAAGAAAAGAGTTACTTTTTACTAATGTCCTCCAACCTGTTAAATAAGAGTAACCACAGGTGTATTTCAGTTTATTAGGGGTTTTAAAGGCCTACTGAAATGCGATTTTCTTATTTAAACGGGGATAGCAGGTCCATTCTATGTGTCATACTTGATCATTTCGCGATGTTGCCATATTTTTGCTGAAAGGATTTAGTAGAGAACATCGACGATAAAGTTCGCAACTTTTGGTCGATGATAAAAAAAGCCTTGCCTGTACCGGAAGTAGCAGACGAGTAGCGTGACGTCACAGGTTGTGGAGCTCCTCACATCTGCACATTGTTTACAATCATGGCCACCAGCAGCGAGAGCGATTCGGACCGAGAAAGCGACGATTTCCCCATTAATTTGAGCGAGGATGAAAGATTCGTGGATGAGGAAAGTGAGAGTGAAGGACTAGAGGGCAGTGGGAGCGATTCAGATAGGGAAGATGCTGTGAGAGGCGGGTGAGACCTGATATTCAGCTGGGAATGACTAAAACAGTAAATAAACACAAGACATATATATACTCTATTAGCCACAACACAACCAGGCTTATATTTAATATGCCACAAATTAATCCCGCATAACAAACACCTCCCCCCTCCCGTCCATATAACCCGCCAATATAAATCAAACACCCGCACAACACACTCAATCCCACAGCCCAAAGTACTGTTCACGTCCCCAAAGTTCATACAGCACATGTATTTCCCCAAAGTTACGTACGTTACATGCACATAGCGGCACGGACGTACGGGCAAGCGATCAAATGTTTAGAAGCCACAGCTACGCAGCTGATTGACTGAAACGCACGGTACCGCGTCTGCATATCCAACTCAAAGTCCTCCTGGTAAGAGTCTCTGTTGTCTCAGTTCTCCACAGGCCAATGGTAAAGCTTGACTGTCATCTTTCGGGAATGTAAACAATGAAACACCGGCTGTGTACCGGAAGTAGCAGACGAGTAGCGTGACGTCACAGGTTGTGGAGCTCCTCATATATGCACATTGTTTACAATCATGGCCACCAGCAGCGAGAGCGATTCGGACCGAGAAAGCGACGATTTCCCTATTAATTTGAGCGAGGATGAAAGATTCGTGGATGAGGAAAGTGAGAGGGCAGTGGGAGCGATTCAGATAGGGAAGATGCTGTGAGAGGCGGGTGAGACCTGATATTCAGCTGGGAATGACTAAAACAGTAAATAAACACAAGACATATATATACTCTATTAGCCACAACACAACCAGGCTTATATTCAATATGCCACAAATGAATCCCGCATAACAAACACCTCCCCCCTCCCGTCCATATAACCCGCCAATATAAATCAAACACCCGCACAAAACACTCAATCCCACAGCCCAAAGTACCGTTCACCTCCCCAAAGCTCATACAGCACATATATTTCCCCAAAGTTACGTACGTGACATGCACATAGCGGCACGCACGTACGGGCAAGCGATCAAATGTTTGGAAGCCGCAGCTACGCAGCTGATTGACTGAAAATCACGGTACCGCGTCTGCGTATCCAACTCAAAGTCCTCCTGGTAAGAGTCTCTGTTGTCTCAGTTCTCCACAGGCCAATGGTAAAGCTTGACTGTCATCTTTCGGGAATGTAAACAATGAAACACCGGCTGTGTACCGGAAGTAGCAGACGAGTAGCGTGACGTCACAGGTTGTGGAGCTCCTCATATATGCACATTGTTTACAATCATGGCCACCAGCAGCGAGAGCGATTCGGACCGAGAAAGCGACGATTTCCACATTAATTTGAGCGAGGATGAAAGATTTGTGGATGAGGAAAGTGAGAGTGAAGGACTAAAGGGCAGTGGGAGCGATTCAGATAGGGAAGATGCTGTGAGAGGCGGGTGGGACCTGATATTCAGCTGGGAATGACTAAAACAGTAAATAAACACAAGACATATATATATATATACTCTATTAGCCACAACACAACCAGGCTTATATTTAATATGCCACAAATTAATCCCGCATAACAAACACCTCCCCCCTCCCGTCCATATAACCCGCCAATATAAATCAAACACCCGCACAAAACACTCAATCCCACAGCCCAAAGTACCGTTCACCTCCCCAAAGTTCATACAGCACATATATTTCCCCAAAGTTACGTACGTGACATGCACATAGCGGCACGGACGTACGGGCAAGCGATCAAATGTTTAGAAGCCGCAGCTACGCAGCTGATTGACTGAAACTCACGGTACCGTGTTTGCGTATCCAACTCAAAGTCCTCCTGGTAAGAGTCTCTGTTGTCCCAGTTCTCCACAGGCCAATGGTAAAGCTTGACTGTCATCTTTCGGGAATGTAAACAATGAAACACCCTTTCACAGTGTGGCTGTGCTTGTGTTGCTGCAGCCGACCGCAATACACCGCTTCCCACCTACAGCTTTCTTCTTTGCTGTCTCCATTGTTCATTGAACAAATTGCAAAAGATTCACCGACACAGATGTCCAGAATACTGTGGAATTTTGCGATGAAAACAGACGACTTAATAGCTGGCCCAAAATGTCCTCTACAATCCGTGACGTCACGCGCCGACGTCATCATACCGAGACGTTTTCAGCAGGATATGTCGCGCGGAATTTAAAATTGCACTTTAGTAAGCTAACCCGGCCATATTGGCATGTGTTGCAATGTTAAGATTTCATCATTGATATATAAACTATCAGACTGCGTGGTCGGTAGTAGTGGGTTTCAGTAGGCCTTTAAAGGGGCCCTATTACAAACAACTAACTTTTCTTACCTATTGGTACCTGCTGTTGTGTATTTGGGATCTGCATAAGTCCTGAAAATTTGAACTCAAACCATGGAGGCATTGCAGGGATATTTATAAAATAATCTTGCCTTCCTTCATACTTCCTCTAAACCAGACCTGGGCAAATGAAGAATTAAGGCCCGGGGGCCGCATGCGGCCCGTTGAGCTTTTCAATCTGGCCCGCCGGACATTCCTAAATAATTGTTTTAGATGTTTAAGATGGAAAGTGTAGCTGCCATTATGATGTGCAGTCATGTCTTCAACTATACTAAGTCTTTCAATGCTTGGAATCTGCACGATATACTAGTTACTATGGTCATCTAATTAGTTACTATGGTCATCTAATTAGTTACTCTGGTCACTATGAGATATCTCAGATTGTAGGTGGGGTTTTTTTACCCTTTGCGTTCATATTTCACTATGTTTGTTGCATTTTTGGTTGTGTTTCGGTTGATTGTAAAATATGTTGTCAATATTCAATGTTTTATCCTTCATAGTTAATATAGTAAAGCCCACATTCTTTATTTTCATGTACATTCTGGGTGTCTCATTCAGTAAAAAAAAAAAGTCAAATTCCATTCTGTTTTTTAAGGCGGTCTGTCATAACGTTTTTAGCTTTCAATGTTTATTGTGAGGTTTTGTATTAGTGTTCCTAAAAATAGATATACCGGCCCCCAGACACACGTTTTTATCTAAATCTGGCCCCTCGAGTCAAATAATTGCCATGGCCTGCTCTAAACGGTCCGTTTGAAATTTACACAACCAACGACGTCACCGGTTAGGAAAAACGTCACCGATTCATCCATATATGGCAGGGGTGTCAAACTCATTTTAGATCGGGGGCCACATGGAGAAAAATCTACTTCCCAAGTGGGCTGGACTGGTAAAATCACGCCACGATAAATTAAAAATAAAGACAACATCAGTTTCTTTTCCTCGTTTAAAAATAGAACAAGCACATTCTGAAAATGTACAAATATTAATGTTTTTTTTTTTTTTACACTTACATGTTGCGGTTATTTGTATTCTACCTTTATTTGTTGTTATTTATACTTTCTGAATAAGTTATGTGATCATGTTCATCAGTCCATGAATACCATGAATTTTACCGTTTTACCATTTTACCATGAATTGATTAACAAGTTGAAACATTTATTGGGGTGCTACCATGTAGTGGTCAATTGTACGGAATATGTACTGTAGTGTGCAATCTATTAATACAAGTTTAAATCAATCAATCAATCAAAGTCAACTCATTGGTGTTAATTTTCAATCTATCAAGATAAAAAAATAATATCAAAATCAAATTACAGGATGTTATTTATGTAGTTTGCCCATTTTCCTAACTTATTTACTAACATGTGGTTTATTATTGTTTTACATATGTAGCATAATCTACATAGATACAAATAATTGCTATTACGACATCTAGTGTATATTGTAGCGTCCCGGAAGAGTTAGTGCTGCAAGGTGTTCTGGGTATTTGTTCTGTTGTGTTTATGTTGTGTTACGGTGCGGGTGTTCTCCCGAAATGTGTTTTGTCATTCTAGTTTGGTGTGGGTTCACAGTGTGGCGCATATTTGTAACAGTGTTAAAGTTGTTTATACGGCCACCCTCAGTGTGACCTGTATGGCTGTTGACCAAGTATGCCTTGCATTCGCTTGTGTGTGTGTGTGAAAAGCCGTAGATATTATGTGACTGGGCCGGCACGCAAAGGCAGTGCCAAAAAGGTTTATTGGCGCTCTGTACTTCTCCCTACGTCCGTGTACACAGCGGCGTTTTAAAAAGTCATATATTTTACTTTTTGAAACCGATACCGATAATTTTGAAACCGATACCGATAATTTCCGATATTACATTTTAAAGCATTTATCGGCCGATATTACATTTAAAAGCATTTATCGGCCGATATTATCGGACATCTCTACTGCTAACCCTATGGAGCGTCACAACGGCTGCGATGGCGAAGAAGGCTGCAGCAGAAAAGGGTCCCCAGTCGTCTTGGACTCCATGCCACCAGTCTCCCCATGTTAAACAAAATAACGCACAGACATCCTCCATAAAGGGATACCCCCCCTACCAGGAGGATTGTCATACTCGTTCAAGTGACCGCCGATGATTTTACCATTTTAACATTTTGTATGTTGGCAAAAAGTGTTTTATCACGATTCATTTTATTTAAAAAAATAAAATAAAAAAAGTTTACGAATCGAAATGTTGCTTCTGGCCTGACCTCTCGTTTCAAGGCACTCCAGGTGTTTCCTCCAGTGAACACTGATCTCCCGTACCAGGCTCTCACTGTCTGGGGTTGAATTCTGAAGCTGCTGCAGCCTTTTCTCCAGGGTGTGTGAGGCCTCCAGTAAAGGAGCTGGATCTGTGAAAGCACACAAAACAACAAAGATGACCTTCAATTCACACTTGGTCTGCGACATTTACCAGCAATTCTCAAACTGTTCGGGGACCCCCAGACATACTTGCCAATCTTGAGACCTCCGAATTCGGGAGATGGGAGGGGGTTTGGTGGTAGCGGGGGGTGTATATTGTAGCGTCCCCGGAAGTGTTAGTCCTGTAAGGGGTTCTGGGTATTTGTTCTGTTGTGTTTATGTTGTGTTACGGTGTGGATGTTCTCCCGAAATGTGTTTGTCATTCTTGTTTGGTGTGGGTTCACAGTGTGGCGCATATTTGTAACAGTGTTAAAGTTGTTTATACGGCCACCCTCAGTGTGACCTGCAGTGACGTGCGGTGAGGTTGATGGCTGGTGAGGCACTGACTTCATCACAGTCAGATTTACAAACATATGAACCCTAAAGAGTATCTTATTCACCATTTGATTGGCAGCAGTTAACGGGTTATGTTTAAAAGCTCATACCAGCATTCTTCCCTGCTTGGCACTCAGCATCAAGGGTTGAAATTGGGGGTTAAATCACCAAAAATGATTCCCAGGCGCGGCGCCGCTGCTGCCCACTGCTCCCCTCACCTCCCAGGGGGTGAACCAGGGGATGGGTCAAATGCAGAGGACAAATTTCATTACACCTAGTGTGTGTGTGACAATCATTGGTACTTTAACTTAACTTTAACTTTACACATACAAACTGTAGCACACAAAAAAGCACATTTAATAAAAAAAACGTTATTATGGTCTTACCTTTACTTAGAAATTAAGTCCATGCGCCGCAAGTAAAGCCCTCACTTAAACTTTCCACGTGCAAGATTGAATCTATTTAAAAAAGTGTAACCGAGGGTTTATAAATGTCGCCTATACTGTATGAAACTACAAAATAACAAACACGGAGGCTCCAGTTTACACGAGGACCACTTTATTTACCTTCTTTCAAAAACCTCCGCAACGTGACATCACTTCCGCTCTTAGCGCCTTCAAAATAAGAGCTCAAGGCATATACTGTATAACAGCGCATAACAGGAACTTAACATCACAAAGAGGAAAGCCCATGAAAATAGGTTACAAAAATTATTTAATAAGAAGCCAAAAAGTGCAAAAACAATAATGTTCGTGTTGGAGGAGTTGTGAATTAGGTACACCTGCAGTCTGCAGGTGTATATAATGTTGTGCCCCTGCAGTCATTCACAACTCCTCCAACACCAACATTATTGTTTTTGCACTTTTTGGCTTCTTATGAAATATATTTTTTAAATAGATTCAATCTTGCACGTGGAAAGATTGTGCCTCAACTGGCTGCTGTTCACCGTACCGTCTCTTCTCAGTATTTGAACGGCAAATGTGAAAATTCAGCGATTTTGAATAAAAATAATCTAAAACTGGTGAAGTTAAATGGAAAATAACTTTATAGTATAATCACTGGATACATATAACAATTTAATTTTTTTTTCTTTCTTTTTACATTTTTTTCTTTCCATTTTCTAGTGACTGCACGTCACTGGTGACCTGTATGGCTGTTGACCAAGTATGATTTGCATTCACTTGTGTGTGTGTGTGTGTGTGTAAAACCTGCATATATTATGTGACTGTGCCGGCACGCTGTTTGTATGGAGGAAAAGCGGACGTGACGACAGGTTGTAGAGGACGCTAAAGGCAGTGCCTTTAAGGCACGTCCCCATTATTGTTGTAGAAATCTGGAGAAATTCGGGAGAATGGTTGCCCCGGGAGATATTCGGGAGGGGCACTGAAATTCGGGTGTTTCCTGGGAAAATCGGGAGGGTTGGCAAGTATGGCCCCAGAGGTCATTCTGTCAAATACTTCACTGCTTAAAAACGGAAAAAATATACATTTTTGTAAACTAAAACAGTGCTTTTTTATTATTACCAAATTTTGTGGCAATTAAGTTAGCAGACCAATAATTTAGGTACTTATAAATACAACGATAACATTCAAAAATATGGAAAACAATCCACAACAAATTATCATAATTATTGAAAAAAACCCTGCAACAATACAGAACTCAGAGAATGTTAACAACAACAACAAAAAACAGACTTTCTTGTGTAACCTATTTATATGGACTTGCCTCTTTGTGATGTGAAGTTCCTGTTATAAGCTGTTATACAGTATATGCCTTGAGCTCTTATTTTGAAGGCGCTAAGAGCGGAAGTGGTGACACGTTGTGGTGGAGCGGAGTTTTGAAAACAAACGAAATAAAGTGGTCCTCGTGTAAAACTGGAGCCTCCGTGTTGGTTATTTTGTAGCTTTATACAGTATAGGCGACATATATAAACCCTCGGTTACACTTGTGTTGTATTGTTGGCACTCATAATTCCGGGGGTTCATGAATGCATCTCGCTCACCGTTTCAGTTGATTGGTGCATAATGAGGAAGTGTTGTTGCTGTTGTAGCTAGCACTAGCAGTGTTGTCTCTTAAGGCTTTTCTTGGCCTTAAAATAAGTATATTCTCACTAATAAGAAGTGCACTTTTCTTGGTAGAAGAAAAATGAGACCTTTTTGCTCAATATGTTGAAAAGTATTCTTAAATTAAGTAAATGCTGGTGCCATTATCTTGACATAATGATATGCGCTCGTCATTATGATTTTTTTTTTTTTTCCAGGCTTGAAGTAAGAAATTATTACTTTAAAAAAGTAGTTTTATACTTGTGAGTGTTGATGACACAGCTTTGCAACAGTTGATATTCTAGTTTCAAGCATGTTTTACTCAATATAGGTCATCAAATCTCAGTTACAAGCTGTAATATCTTACTGAGATCATTTAGGACCAAAACTAGGAATGTCCGATAATGGCTTTTTGCCGATATCCGATATTCCGATATTGCATACTTGCCAACCTTGAGGCCTCCGATTTCGGGAGGTGGGGGGTGGGGGGGCGTGGTCGGGGGTGGGGCGGGGGCGTGGTTGAGATATATATATATATAAGAAATACTTGACTTTCAGTGAATTCTAGCTATATATATATATATATATATATATATATATATATATATATATATATATATATATATATAAATAAAAGAAATACTTGAATTTCAGTGTTCATTTATTTACACATATACACACACATAACACTCATCTACTCATTGTTGAGTTAAGGGTTGAATTGTCCATCCTTGTTCTATTCTCTGTCACTATTTCAGAACACACACATTATACAAATATACATTATAAAATCAATAAGAAAACGGGAGCTCTAATTTGGGAGTCTGAATTAGGATCAGAAGTTCCTATATAAACATTGCGCACTCACGTCGCCTCTTTGTATTGATTACTGCAGCTGTGCACTGGATTCATTCACAAATACAAACTACAACTCACAAACACTTTAGAGTTAGGCTCCACCATCAGAATGTGTACTTAAACTTATAAAGATCACATGGATATTATTCAGTGAGTTGATTCACCAAAACTAACCTGTTATACAGGAAGAAAAAGCACACAGGACGTTTCAATTGTTCACACTCTGGTCGCGCTCATCAGAATGACAAGACACTTCCGGTCTGCAGGTGATAGCATTCAATTGGGAAGAAACGCCCTACTGCCCCCTACTGACCAATGTGAATACTGATAAATGTGTAATGACAGCTCCAAAAACGAATTCAAACCACAAAACAAAATAAATAAATCAACACAAAAATGTGACACATTATGGGTGGGTCACATATGCATGTACAGTAGATGGCAGTATTGTCCTGTTTAAAAGTGTCACAACATTGCTGTTTACGGCAGACGAACTGCTTTACGGTAGACGAAGATTTGACTGCTGTTGTTGTGTGTTGTTACCGCGCTGGGAGGACGTTAATGAAACTGCCTAACAATAAACCCACATAAGAAACCAAGAACTCGCCCTCGATCATTAGCTGTTTATATTGTGGGAAAGCGGACGTGTGAACAGGCTGTCAACACGTCACTCAGGTCCGCATGGAGCTGGAGGGGGCGTGGCCTCCAGCTCCTCCTGAATTTCGGGAGATTTTCGGGGGAAAATGTGTCCCGGGAGGTTTTCGGGAGAGGCGCTGAATTTCGGGAGTCTCACCGGAAAATCCGGGAGGGTTGGCAAGTATGCGATATTGTCCAACTCTTTAATTACCGAAACCAATATCAACCGATACCGATGTATACAGTCGTGGAATTAACACATTATTATGCCTGATTTGGACAACCAGGTATGGTGAAGATAAGGTCCTTTTTAAAAAAAAAATAAATAAAATAAAACAAGATAAATAAATTAAAAACATTTTCTTGAATAAAAAAGAAAGTAAAACAATATAAACACAGTTACATAAAAACTAGTAATTAATGAAAATGAGTAAAATTAACTGTTAAAGGTTAGTACTATTAGTGGACCAGCTTATGTGTGCTTACAGACTGTATCCCTTGCAGACTGTATTGATATATATTGATATATAATGTAGGAACCAGAATATTAATAACAGAAAGAAACAACCCTTTCGTGTGAATGAGTGTAAATGGGGGAGGGAGGTTTTTTGGGTTGTGTTTTTTATGTTGATTTAATAAAAAGTAAAACACTAACATAAAATCTGCTTAGTGAGAAGAATGATCTTATCAGACAGAAAATAAGCAAATATCACCCTTATTTGAGATATTTCATCTTACTTAGATTTCAGTTTTTGCAGTGAGCTGCATTTTTAAAAAGTCATAAATGTTACTTTTTGAAACCGATCATTTCTGATATTACATTTTAAAGCATTTATCGGCCGATAACATCGGCAGTCCGGTATTGTCGGACATCTCTAGAGCTAATACGTGATAAAGAAGGCAAAGATACAAAGTGACAGTCTTAAGAGCCGAATATACACCTAAACAAAGTGTAGAAAAGTCTGCTCCTGAAAAGGTTGTAAAAAGAGAAAAGGGGGGGGGGAAAAAAACAAGATTCTTTAGCACAACAGAGGAGCTATTTTGCAATGCATGCGTGGCAGCACGGGGCCCATGGGGCCAACTAGGAGGCTGCTTCTCAGCTAACAAGTCTCCTCTGTATCATTTGATCATTTAAATTATTATGCCAGGAATCCTCAGGAGGCAGCTCAGCACTCCACATCACACGGCTGTTTTTAATCTTTGCCTTCCCTTTCTTCCCCTCCCCAAAAGTTCAACAGCTCAGAGAGAGAGTTGTGTACCTGCCTGCCGAACACCAAAGGAGGTGACTTCTAGTGGCAAAGCACAGAGAAGGGAGCTCAGGGGAGCTCCTTGACAAGGCAAAGACGAGGCGAGGCGAGGCGCCACGCACGCCCTTAAAAACTCTAAAAGACGAGGAAAATCGCTTCTTTGCTGCACAAACTTTTCTCCGGCAGCTTTTTATCTTGCGCATCTTAAGACTCGTGTGTGGATCCACATCTCTCGTGTGGGCACGGACTCCACTGACATGTCACACAGATGGCAAATAAACGGCAATGTTGAAATGGTGGCAATGCATTGCAGCGCCTTTTTCATCAGAAAAAAAACAACATTTTGCACCATTTAATTCATCAAACTATTTTTTTCCCAGGACCGTTTACAGTCAAACATTGTCTGCTCTCATTGTTGCACCGAGTGTGAAGATATTGCATCAGTCACAAAGGACATCACTATTAGGGGAAAACCTCTTCCAAGACAAACAGGAGGACTTGAAGCATCGATCCACCGTCACAGAAAGCAAGCACTTTATCAGTCCTCCTTCCATATATCCTTTCAACTTTCACTCATCAAAGCACCACGATTATAGAACGGGATCTATCTCGCCGCCCGGAATCATCAATCAGCGGCAGGGGAGTAAAGTCGAGTCCGATTTTAAAGCTAAGGGATATAAACTTAAAGGGGAACATTATCACCAGACCTATGTAAGCGTCAATATATACCTTGATGTTGCAGAAAAAAGACCATATATTTTTTTAACCGATTTCCAAACTCTAAATGGGTGAATTTTGGCGAATTAAACGCCTTTCTAATATTCGCTCTCGGAGCGCATCGGGAAGCAATCCGCCATTTTCTCAAACACCGAGTCAAATCAGCTCTGTTATTTTCCGTTTTTTCGACTGTTTTCCGTACCTTGGAGACATCATGCCTCGTCGGTGTGTTGTCGGAGGGTGTAACAACACGAACAGGGACGAATTCAAGTTGCACCAGTGGCCTAAAGATGCGAAAGTGGCAAGAAATTGGACGTTTGTTCCGCACACTTTACCGACGAAAGCTATGCTACGACAGAGATGGCAAGAATGTGTGGATATCCTGCGACACTCAAAGCAGATGCATTTCCAACGATAAAGTCAAAGAAATCTGCCGCCAGACCCCCATTGAATCTGCCGGAGTGTGTGAGCAATTCAGGGACAAAGGACCTCAGTAGCACGGCAAGCAATGGCGGCAGTTTGTTCCCGCAGACGAGCGAGCTAAACCCCCTGGATGTCTTGGCTCACACCGTCCCTTATGCCACCGAAGATGATCAAGAGAGAATATCGACCCTAGCTTCCCTGGCCTGCTGACATCAACTCCAAAACTGGACAGATGAGCTTTCAGGAAAAGATAGCGGATGAGGGTATGTCTACAGAACATATTAATTGATGAAAATTGGGCTGTCTGCCCTCTCAAAGTGCATGTTGTTGCCAAATGTATTTCATATGCTGTAAACCTAGTTCATAGTTGTTAGTTTCCTTTAATGCCAAACAAACACATACCAATCGTTGGTTAGAAGGCGATCGCCGAATTCGTCCTCGCTTTCTCCCGTGTCGCTGGCTGTCGTGTCGTTTTTGTCAGTTTCGCTTGCATACGGTTCAAACCGATATGGCTCAATAGCTTCAGTTTCTTCTTCAATTTCGTTTTCGCTACCTGCCTCCACACTACAACCATCCGTTTCAATACATGCGTAATCTGTTGAATCGCTTAAGCCGCTGAAATCCGAGTCTGAATCCGAGCTAATGTCGCTATAGCTTGCTGTTCTATGCGCCATGTTTGTTTGTGTTGGCATCACTATGTGACGTCACAGGAAAATGGACGGATGTATATAACGATGGTTAAAATCAGGCACTTTGAAGCTTTTTTTAGGGATATTGCGTGATGGGTAAAACTTTGAAAAAAACTTCGAAAAATAAAATAAGCCACTGGGAACTGATTTTTAATAGTTTTACCCCTTCTGAAATTGTGATAATGTTCCCCTTTAAGTCCATAAACAAAATTAACCCCCCCGTCAAAGTAAAGCGAGTAAGATCCTTTCAAAGGATGGAGAGATCTACACTTCCTGATAAATTTGTAACAAGCAGCGACTAATTGATGTCATTTATAATCAACTCGGATTTCCCCACAGAACACGCGGCAGGCTTACACACACACAAACACATGCGTCCACAAAAAATATACGCCACACACACATACCCCACGCCCCCATCCAACGCCCATGACACGAATCCTTTAGGGGGGATGGACGGATGGGCAGCGCCTGAGGAGCTGCAGCTAGCCACCGTAGCCCCGCACTCCCTCCCCTCTGTTGCAAGTCTCGAGATGTATGTTGTAATATGTATATGTGCATATTACAAGTAAGTACCGTATTTTTCGGAGTATAAGTCGCACAATAAAGAAGGAAAAAAAACATATATAAGTCGCACTGGAGTATAAGTCGCGTGTCAAGTTGATCAACAGATTGTATTATTTTCCAGTGTAATGACAGTACTGAAATGAAGGCAAAAAGGGCATTAATGGGAGCTTTAAAAAAAAAAATAAGAAAAAAATAAGTAACTAAATGGTTACTTTTCACAGTAACGCATTACTTTTTGGTGTAAGTAACTGAGTTAGTAACTGAGTTACTTTTTAAATAAAGTAACTAGTAACTGTAACTAGTTACTGGTTTTCAGTAACTAACCCAACACTGCTCTTCACCACCTCAATAATTGTGCTCTGGACATTGCATTGCTGCAACATCAACGTAACACCCATCAGACATCTAACTGTTCCCACCCCCACGTCCCTCTTATCGCCATCTTCCTGACAATGCTAAAATGTAAACTATTGTCAACCTGCACATCAATGCAGTTTCTATTCCGCTGGACAAAGCTCAAACAAAATCTCCTTGACATGTATGACTTAAGTGTTGTTATGACCAGTATTGGGACTAACGCGTTACAAAGTAACGCGTTACTGTAACGCCGTTAGTTTCGGCGGTAACTAGTAATCTAACGCGTTATTTTTTTTATTCAGTAATTTAGTTACCGTTACTACATGATGCGTTACTGCGTTATTTTACGTTACTTTTGATGTAGTATCGGCTAGAAACAGAAGCGCTGCGGTGTCGTTCTTCTGAATCTTCCTCTGTCACAAGCCGGAGAGAAGAAAAGAGGCGCGGTCTATGTGTGTGTGGGTGTGGGTGTGGGGAAAAAAAGTTGTTGGCACGTTCAGTCCACACACTGCGTGGTCATGGCGAGCAGAGTAACGGAGGAGCTTGAACGCCCCCGCCATTGAATCGGTGTGTTTATAAGTGCAGACTCGGTTGTGCAAAACGAGGGTTTTAAACACATGCTGAACGTGCTTGAACCACGTTACGACATCCCGTCGCGCACCCACTTCAGCAATAAGATTGTGCCAGATCTTTATGAGCAGGAGAAGAAAAAAGTTGTGGATGAACTATCCCGAGCATCAGCTGTTGCGCTCATGACAGACGGGTGGACGTCCAGCGGAACTATAAGCGCTCACTTCATCACAGCAGACTGGGAGATGAGAAGACACGCCCCCTCTACGAGAGTCACCTTGCGCAGGTACTGACACAAGCAGTGGAGGAATGGAAGATAAAGATATCCCAGTCACATGTGATAATGCCAAAAATCAAATAATTACAGAGAATGAGGCAGGACTGGGACCACAGATAGGTGCTTTGCACATGTAGTGAATTTGGCATCACAGAAGGGAATCTCAGTCAATAGGATGGAGCGCCTCCTTGGGAGGATCAGGAAGGAGGTTTCCTACTTCCACCCAAGCACAACAGCTGCTCATGTGCTTAAGACAAAGCAAGAAATGCTAAAGCTGCCTACTCATAAGCTCATACATGATGTCCCAAAGAGGTGGAACTCCACTTATGATATGTTGGAGCAGCAGGCAGCTATATACAAATGTCACCCTGTCTGATGATGATGTGAGAGTGGCAGATGAGGTCCTCCAGGTGCTTAAACCCCTCAAAAGTGTTACATCTCTACTGAGCACTGAAACGTCACCATCTGTGTCAATGATCCTTCCACTGAAAACAAGGATTCTACAATCCATGGCTCCAAGTGTGGAAGACAGCAGCATCACTCCAGATGTCAGGCTTTATTTCACTACCTATGTTTCAAGGAAGATGATGTGCCTTCTAATGTTGCACTTTAACTTGTTTTTTATTAATGGTCATTGGTCCAAGTTTAAAGAAAGGAGGAATGCCTTTTTATGTTGCACTGTTTTTCATTAATTATGTTAAAAGGAAAAGAAAAATGCATGTCAAGTTGATCAACAGATTGTATTATTCTCCAGTGTAATGACAGTACTGAAATGAAGGCTAAAAGGGCATTAATGGGAGCTTTAAAAAAAAAAAAGAAGAAAAAAATAAGTAACTAAATGGTTACTTTTCACAGTAACGCATTACTTTTTGGTGTAAGTAACTGAGTTACTTTTGAAATAAAGTAACTAGTAACTGTAAGTAGTTACTGGTTTTCAGTAACTAACCCAACACTGCTCTTCACCACCTCAATAATTGTGCTCTGGACATTGCATTGCTGCAACATCAACGTAACACCCATCAGACATCTGACTGTTCCCACTAGTGACGTGCAGTCACTAGAGGCAGGTGAGGCGGGGTCTCACCTGCCATCATGGAAAGAAAAAAAATTTAAAAAGAAAAAAATATATATTAAATTGTTAAATGTATCCAGTGATTATACTATAAAGTTATTTTCCATTCAACTTCACCAGTTTTAGATTATTTTTATTCAAAATCGCTGAATTTTCACATTTGCCGTTCAAATACTGAGAAGAGACGGTGCGGTGAACAGCAGCCAGTCGAGGCACGTCACTCAGTGCCTCAACATGGACGAACTCGGCTAACTGCTGGCCTGCTGTGCAGTGAGACCGTATTGCTATATGAACTATATTATACATTTCCATAGTTTAGTTAGCTGAGGTATATAATGTACAGTGTATTTTGTCAACAACTGTATGTGTGTAAAGTATTTCTTGTGCTGAGCGATCATAAAACGGCTGCAAAAGACGCACTGGCTGAGGCTCGCCTCCTGCACCCCCGCCGTAGAATGCACGGTAACTAAAGCCCACACTTAAACTTTCCACGTGCAAGATTAAATCTATTTAAAAAAGTTATTTCATAAGAAGCCAAAAAGTGCAAAAACAATAATGTTTGTGTTGGAGGAGTTGTGAATGACTGCTGGGCCACAACATTAGGTACACCTGCAGGCTGCAGGTGTACCTAATTCACAACTCCTCCAACATGAACATTATTGTTTTTGCACTTTTTGGCTTCTTATTAAATAACTTTTGTAACCTATTTCTATGGGCTTTTCTCTTTGTGATGTTAAGTTCCTGTTATGCGCTGTTATACAGTATATGCCTTGAGCTCTTATTTTGAAGGCGCTAAGAGCGGAATTTTGACACGTTGGAGTGGAGCGGAAGTTTTTGAAAGAAAGTAAATAAAGTGGTCCTCGTGTAAACTGGAGCCTCCGTGTTTGTTATTTTGTAGTTTCATACAGTATAGGCGACATTTATAAACCCTCGGTTACACTTTTTTAAATAGATTCAATCTTGCACGTGGAAAGTTTAAGTGAGGGCTTTAGTTGATATAACACTCCCATCAGGGGGTTCATTAATCCAGCACAACAGCGGCGCATTTATAAGTAAAGGTAAGACCATAATAACGTTTTTTTATTAAATGTGCTTTTTTGTGTGCTACAGTTTGTATGTGTAAAGTTAAAGTTAAGTTAAAGTACCAATGATTGTCACACACACACTAGGTGTAATGAAATTTGTCCTCTGCATTTGACCCATCCCCTTGTTCACCCCCTGGGAGGTGACGGGAGGTGACGGGAGCAGTGGGCAGCAGCCCATTTTTGGTGATTTAACCCCCAATTCCAACCCTTGATGCTGAGTGCCAAGCAGGGAAGAATGCTGGTATGAGCTTTTAAACATAACCCGTTAACTGCTGCCAATCAAATGGTGAATAAGATACTCTGTAGGGTTCATATGTTTGTAAATCTGACTGTGATGAAGTCAGTGCCTCACCAGCCATCAACCTCACCGCACGTCACTGGTTCCCACCCCCACGTCCCTCTTATCGCCATCTTCCTGACAATGCTAAAATGTAAACTATTGTCAACCTGCACATCAATGCAGTTTCTATGCCGCTGGACAAAGCTCAAACAAAATCTCGTTGACATGTATGACTTAAGTGTTGTTATGACAATGACAATAAAGGAATTGATTGATTGATAAATCATGTAAGTCTGTGTCATTTTCTACCCTTATTTATGCATGTCGGAATTGAGATCATAATGAGTGAAATAATTTGTTTAGGGCAGGATTGTACTTATTTTTCATTTTTAAACAGCAATAAAAAGGACTTTTGAACATATGTTCGACAGGCCAAAAAACAACATTGTACGTATATTTCAAGTGAATATGCATATGTATAATAAAAAGCTGCATAATCACTCCCCATACAGCAATAGATGATCTCATGTTGTTACAATATTGGATACTCTTGTTAAAAAATGCCAAAGCATCAAATGATAAAACTCATGCTGTGTGTTTTGCAGTCTTTTTTCGTAACAGCGTGGTCACAGACTTGACAGTCACGCTGATGTCAGCATTCTAGTATGTGCTGTCAGCCATGCACGTCAACTCTGCAGCCTGCAGCCTCCCGTGTCATCCCTTCTCTCGTGTCACCCCGCCTGCGCTGCGGGTCGCATGTTTGCCAAGGTCGTTTCTTCCAAGACGCAGGAGGACGTTAGGAAGTGTTTAAAGATAACATGGGAGATTTATTCTCCACTTGCAGAAGTCAAAATACGAACCAGCGTGCTGCTGGGAACACACAAGATGCTCAAGGCTGTACTTAACTCAGCATAAGAACAAGAACTAAATAGCGTGAAAACCAAACGTAGACTGTTGTGATTAGTGAGCAAGACAGCTAGCGAATCATGTTTAAACAGCTTTTTGATTACAAACCCCGTTTCCATATGAGTTGGGAAATTGTGTTAGATGTAAATATACACGGAATACAATGATTTGCAAATCCTTTTCAACCCATATTCAGTTGAATATGCTACAAAGACAACATATTTGATGTTCAAACTTTTGTTGCAAATAATAATTAACTTAGAATTTCATGGCTGCAACACGTGCCAAAGTAGTTGGGAAAGGGCATGTTCACCACTGTGTTACATGGCCTTTCCTTTTAACAGCACTCAGTAAACGTTTGGGAACTGAGGAGACACATTTTTGAAGCTTCTCAGGTGGAATTCTTTCCCATTCTTGCTTGATGTACAGCTTAACAGCTCAACAGTCCGGGGGTCTCCGTTGTGGTATTTTAAGCTTCATAATGCGCCACACATTTTCAATGGGAGACAGGTCTGGACTACAGGCAGGCCAGTCTAGTACCCGCACTCTTTTACTATGAAGCCACGTTGATGTAACACGTGGCTTGGCATTGTCTTGCTGAAATAAGCAGGGGCGTCCATGGTAACGTTGCTTGGACGGCAACATATGTTGCTCCAAAACCTGTATGTACCTTTCAGCATTAATGGCGCCTTCACAGATGTGTAAGTTACCCATGTCTTGGGCACTAATACACCCCCATACCATCACAGATGCTGGCTTTTCAACTTTGCGCCTATAACAATCCGGATGGTTCTTTTCCTCTTTGGTCCGCAGGACACGACGTCCACAGTTTCCAAAAACAATTTGAAATGTGGACTCGTCAGACCACAGAACAGTTTTCCACTTTATATCAGTCCATCTTAGATGAGCTCAGGCCCAGCGAAGCCGACGGCATTTCTGGGTGTTGTTGATAAACGGTTTTCGCCTTGCATAGGAGAGTTTTAACTTGCACTTACAGATGTAGCGACCGACTGTAGTTACTGACAGTGTTTTTTTTAAGTGTTCTTGAGCCCATGTGGTGATATCCTTTACACACTGATGTCGCTTGTTGATGCAGTACAGCCTGAGGGATCGAAGGTCACGGGCTTAGCTGCTTACGTGCAGTGATTTCTCCAGATTCTCTGAACCCTTTGATGATATTACGGACCGTAGATGGTGAAATCCCTAAATTCCTTGCAATAGCTGGTTGAGAAAGATTTTTCTTTAACTGTTCAACAATTTGTTTGTTGACAAAGTGGTGACCCTCGCCTCATCCTTGTTTGTGAATGACTGAGCATTTCATGGAATCTACTTTTATACCCAATCATGGCACCCACCTGTTCCCTATTTGCCTGTTCACCTGTGGGATGTTCCAAATAAGTGTTTGATGAGCATTCCTCAACTTTATCAGTATTTATTGCCACCTTTCCCAACTTCTTTGTCACGTGTTGCTGGCATCAAATTCTAAAGTTAATGATTATTTGCAAAAAAAAACAAAGTTTATCAGTTTGAACATCAAATATGTTGTCTTTGTAGCATATTCAACTGAATATGGGTTGAAAATGATTTGCAAATCATTGTATTCTGTTTATATTTAAATCTAACACAATTTCCCAACTCATATGGAAATGGGGTTTATTTATTTGGTTGAAATACAAATAAATACCTAAATATTTAGATTTTGATTGTGAAGCATGTCATCCATCAAATTGTGCATCATAAAAATGAGAATAGATTTTACGGTAAAACAAATTGGGAGCTCAGTCGCCAGAATTTTACCTAACATAAAAAAACAGTAGTACTATTTTTCCATACACAATAATTCACTTTAAAAACAACATGATAGATTTTATGGAAAACTCATGCTTGTTTTTCTTTACCACAAAATCTACAGATTTATTTTTTTACTGTGTATGTCAAAAAATATATAATAATCAAAAGAATAGGCACATGTGTAACAATATCATGAGAAGAATAATTGTTATACTCGTATATTATTCACTGTTACAATCGGCCTTCTAAAGGTAGCCATAACTGAGATGTGGCCCTCAATGTAAACCTAGTTCATAGTTGTTACTTTCCTTTAATGCCAAACAAACACATACCAATCGTTGGTTAGAAGGCGATCGCCGAATTCGTCCTCGCTTTCTCCCGTGTCACTGGCTGTCGTGTCGTTTTCGTCGGTTTCGCTTGCATACGGTTCAAACCGATATGGCTCAATAGCTTCAGTTTCTTCTTCAATTTCGTTTTCGCTACCTGCCTCCACACTACAACTGTCATATCTGTGTAATCATGTTTTGTTTAGTTATAGGACTCTTTAGTTTCTGTCTTTTCACTCCCTTGTCTTGTCACCATAGTTACCCATTAGTTTCACCTGTCATGTCACGCACCTGTTTTGAGTCACGCACCTGTTGTTAATCATGTCTGTGTTATTTAAGCTTTTCATTTTCTGTTGTTCGTCCTGGAGTCATAGCCTCTCTAACCCTGCTATCCCCGCATTTATGCCCCCTGTCACACTCTGTCCACCTCTGCGCACTTAATGTCCATGCCAAGTAAGTTTGTTTATTATTGCCACAGTTAGTGTTTTTTTTGTTGTTCATAGTTTTTTGCCCCCGTGCAAGTCTTTTGTTTTCGTTAGTCAAGTTTGTACATCCGCCTTGAGCGCGCCTTTTGTTCCTTTGAGTATTATTATTAAAAATGTATTTACCTTCACACCATGACCAGTCCAATTCACTTGCACCTCGGGAGAACAAACCAAGCCATAGTCCAAGTCATGACAACAACCATCCGTTTCAATACATGCGTAATCTGTTGAATCACTTAAACCGCTGAAATCTGAGTCTGAATCCGAGCTAATGTCGCTATAGCTTGCTGTTCTTTCCGCCATGTTTGTTTGTGTTGGCTTCACTATGTGACGTCACAGGAAAATGGACGGGTGTTTATAACGACGGTTAAAATAAGGCACTTTGAAGCTTTTTTTAGGGATGGGTAATATTTTGAAAAAAACTTCGAAAAATATAATAAGCCACTGGGAACTGATTTTTAATGGTTTTAACCCTTCTGAAATTGTGTTAATGTTCCCCTTTAACACATTACCGTAAAATATCAAATAATATTATTTATCTCATTCACGTGAGAGACTAGACGTATAAGATTTCATGGGATTTAGCGATTAGGAGTGACAGATTGTTTGGTAAACGTATAGCATGTTCTATATGTTATAGTTATTTGAATGACTCTTACCATAATATGTTACGTTAACATACCAGTTGGTTATTTATGCCTCATACAACGTACACTTATTCAGCCTGTTGTTCACTATTCTTTATTCATTTTAAATTGCCTTTCAAATGTCTATTCTTGGTGTTGGCTTTTATCAATTACATTTCCCCCAAAAATGCGACTTATACTCCAGTGCGACTTATATATGTTTTTTTCCTTCTTTATTATGCATTTTCGGCCGGTGCGACTTATACTCCGAAAAATACGGTATATATAATGATACACTTACACAGTATCTAAGATCGGTGCTCATTTTCTGTGGAATTATTGTAAAATATGTGCAAAGTCTGTCTAGGTTAAAAAAACGCTACTCCCATTTAGGATTGTTTTTCCACAATTCAAGTTGTTTCATCACTTTGGTGGAGCAATAATGAGGCTGCGGTGTCGTAGTTGCGTCCCCATGTTGTCCCTGAGCGACTGCAGCCTTGAAGTGGAAGGTGTAAAGTCCGTCAGTTTACAAAGTCTGTCAGAGGGTGCATGGTCCCATATCGTTTGTGCACGAGTACAGGTGTGTGGGCGTGGGAGGGAAGGTCCAGGGTTTTGTGCAGGTGTGGTTCAGTCCGTCCTGGCCTGTCAGCGATATACCATCATTAGGTGGCGTGGGCGCAGCAGGGTGCACCATTACGTCTCTCCGTGTAATTACGCTCTGACATAATTAACCCAGCAAGCCCATTAGCCAAGCAGTAGCTGGCTGAAGAGAAAGGGGGGAAAAAAATACTATAATTATTTGTTGTGAACATGTTAATGAGGCCAGCTGTGTTCCCATCATACAACACGAACAAATTAATTTACAAGGCTGCGCTCAAGGGTTTTTTTTTCTTTTCATTCAAAACAGTATTGTTTTTTCGCTGGGAGTGGACTTCAAGGTCCATAAACATTGTTCCGCTGCTGCTGCAACAACCAGTAAGAGTGCTGTAATACTGCCGTCAAGGACTCAAACTATAGGCGGCCACAAGTCTGGGGGTCTAGTTTCAACTTCGCATCTAAGATAGTTCCTACGCTCAGTCTTTGATGGGAAAATAACACAGCATATGCACAAACATGCCTCTTTGTGGTGCAGGTGTGAAGTAAACATGCTTCAGACATTTAAACAAAGTTAAAGGGGAACATTATCACAATTTCAGAAGGGTTAAAACTATTAAAAATCAGTTCCCAGTGGCTTATTATATTTTTCGAAGTTTTTTTCAAAATTTTACCCATCACGCAATATCCCTAAAAAAAGCTTCAAAGTGCCTGATTTTAACCATCCTTATATACACCCGTCCATTTTCCTGTGACGTCACATAGTGATGCCAACACAAACAAACATGGCGCATAGAACAGCAAGCTATAGCGACATTAGCTCGGATTCAGACTCGGATTTCAGCGGCTTAAGCGATTCAACAGATTACGCATGTATTGAAACGGATGGTTGTAGTGTGGAGGCAGATAGCGAAAACGAAATTGAAGAAGAAACTGAAGCTATTGAGCCATATCGGTTTGAACCGTATGCAAGCGAAACCGACGAAAACGACACGACAGAAAGCGAGGACGAATTCGGCGATCGCCTTCTAACCAACGATTGGTATGTGTTTGTTTGGCATTAAAGGAAACTAACAACTATGAACTAGGTTTACAGCATATGAAATACATTTGGCAACAACATGCACTTTGAGAGTGCAGACAGCCCAATTTTCATCAATTAATATATTCTGTAGACATACCCTCATCCGCGCTCTTTTCCTGAAAGCTGATCTGTCCAGTTTTGGAGTTGATGTCAGCAGGCCAGGGAAGCTAGGGTCGATAGGGGGTTTAGCTCGCTCGTCTGCGGGAACAAACTGCCGCCATTGCTTGCCGTGCTACCGAGGTCCTTTGTCCCTGAATTGCTCACACACTCCGGCAGATTCAATGGGGGTCTGGCGGCAGATTTCTTTGACTTTATCGTTGGAAATGCATCTGCTTTGAGTGTCGCAGGATATCCACACATTCTTGCCATCTGTGTCGTAGCATAGCTTTCGTCGGTAAAGTGTGCGGAACAAACGTCCAATTTCTTGCCACTTTCGCATCTTTGGGCCACTGGTGCAACTTGAATCCGTCCATGTTCGTGTTGTTACACCCTCCGACAACACACCGGCGAGGCATGATGTCTCCAAGGTACGGAAAACAGTCGAAAAAACGGAAAATAACAGAGCTGATTTGACTCGGTGTTTGAGAAAATGGCGGATTGCTTCCCGATGTGACGCCACGTTGTGACGTCATCGCTCCGAGAGCGAATATTAGAAAGGTATTTAATTCGCCAAAATTCACCCATTTAGAGTTCGGAAATCGGTTAAAAAAATATACGGTCTTTTTTCTGCAACATCAAGGCATATATTGACGCTTACATAGGTCTGATGATAATGTTCTCCTTTAAGTGTTGTAGTTTGTAATAGTAATTATTTTAAATTTTGACGCCAGTATGTCACTTTTACTGTAAATGCATATTGGCTCCAAATATCAGTTATCGGCCTCCTTCACTACTAGTAATCGGGAAAAAAACCATTTCGGTCGATCTCTAGTTTACACTAAAGCCTTGGTAACACTGGAGGTCAATTCCCATTTTTTGCCCATATGCGACCTTTATGGGATGTTTTCTATGTAGGGATGATGTTTGATAAAAAATTATCGAGTTCGAGCCCATTATCGAATCCTCTTATCGAACCGATTCCTTATCGATACTCTTATCAGACAGGTTGTTGTATATGGAAGAAAACACAATATTTGGTTTAACAAAAGCTCACTTTTATTTTAAAAGAAAAAAATAAAATAAATAAATAAATATTGACTGTTACCCCCTAAAAAAAATAAAATAAATAAACATTGACTGTTGTTACCCAAAGTATATTAAGTGGGATTTTTCAGAAAAACAAATATATACAGTAACACAAAAACAACCTGTCTCTGTGATCACTATAGGTGTATAAATAATAATATAGTGTTAAATAAAATCAGTCCCTTTGGGCACAAAACTGAAAATATTACAGCTCTCCAAAAAGTGCACTTCTGCTGCTATTGGAACATACTAACTACACACACTATGACACTAAGAACGCCGCAGTCATCAATCAACAATTCTTCTTCCAAAAAATTAGCATGTCTGCTTTTTCAGGATCAAGTCTGACCCGCTAATGACTGAGCTACGTCATTTCCTGTGATGTCCCACAGGGCATTTCTTGTGGGACGGGATTCGTTCCTAGGGATTCGAGTAAAGAACCAACTCTTTTTCTTTACTATAGTGGCCTCGATAACGGGAACCGGTTCTCAAAAAAGGGATTCGAGTCCATGGAATCGATTATTTTCTTATCCAACGGTTCTTTTCTTATCGAACAACCGGGAGAACCGGTTTCGAACATCATCCCTATTTCTATGGAAGTACAATTGTCTCACATCAACTTATATATATCAATATGATATTAATACATATGCATATGTTAATAAATATACAAATACAAATGTGATATACAAATAAAGAAATAATTTGTATAAATAAACGCGTATTTGTAAATATATTTTTGAGATTTGAAAATATATACAAATAAAATTTATAAATATAAAAATGTGACATACAAATAAATCAAGAATTTGTATAAATAAACGTGTATTTGTAAATATGTTTTTGAGATTTGAATATAAATATGCTTGATTTTGTATTTGTATTTGCTCGCCAGTGTCTGCCCATGTCTGTGACCCAGACCGCTCTGGCCGCAGTGCCCTCTGCTGGTTGTTCAGGGGAGTGTGTAGGTCACATTTATTTGTGCATCTGGTTTGTGGGAGGAATGTCTCATCGACACAAAAGCAAAAAAGCGATCCACGTAAGCAAATTCAATACAAATACAAATACAAAATCAAGCATATTTATATTCAGATCTCAAAAACATATTTATAAATACACGTTTATTTATACAAATTCTTGATTTATTTGTATGTCACATTTTTATATTTTTCCATTTTATTTGAATATATTTTCAAATCTCAAAAATATATTTACAAATACGCGTTTATTTATACAAATTATTTATTTATTTGTATATCACATTTGTATGTGTATATTTATTAATATATCCATATGTATTAATATCATATTGGTATATATAAATTGATGTGAGACAATTCTACTTCCATATTTTTCATGTCAGTGTGAACAGTGCAATTACAACCAGGTCTCTTTCGTACGTGAAAATAAATCGAATATATAGGCGATGCGTCTTCAATGTGAACACTTCTGCGCTCCTGTCGCATTCATATGACCAGCAAACAAAAACACACAATCCCGCTTTCATTGCTGATTTCTTTGTTAGAGACTTCCTTTTATTCACTGCAAAAACTGAAATCTAAGTAAGATTAAATATCTCAAATAAGGGTGATATTTGCTTATTTTCTGTCTGATAAGATAATTCTTCTCACTAAGCAGATTTTATGTTAGAGTGTTTGACTTGTTTTAAGGGTTTTGGTCCTAAATGATCTGAGTAAGATATTACAGCTTGTTGCTGAGATTTTAGTAAAATATGCTTGAAACTAGAATATCAACTGTTGCAAAGCTGTGTCATCAACACTCACAAGTATAAAACTACTTTTTTAAAGTAATCATTTCTTATTTCAAGCATGAAAAAAAAAAATCATGATGCCGAGCGCATATCATTATGTCAAGATAATGGCACTAGCATTTACTTCATTTAAGAATATTTTTCAACATATTGAGCAAAAAGGTCTCGTTTTTTTTTCTACCAAGAAAAGTGCACTTGTTATTAGTGAGAATATACTTATTTTAAGGTATTTTTGGGTTCATTGAGGTTAACTAATTGTACTTGTTTTGGAAAGTCTGGACAAGCCACATTTTATTGTTCTATTGGCAGATCATTTTGCTTAGTTCAAGTAAAATACCCCTCATTTTTGTATTTTTTTTTCTTGTTTTGAACACTGACTTTTTGCAGTGTAGGATTAAATAAGCTCTGCTTCTACCTACTGTTAGAATAATTGTAAGTTATCACAACAAACTTTGTGTTGAAATGAGTTCCTAGCAAGAAGACAAAAGCTGTCTTCGAAACGTACCAAGAAGAAGGCTCGTAAAACTCCACTGGGACTTCAAAGCGGCAAGATGTCAGGATCTGCCCAATTTCCAGAATACCTCTTTTTGAACTATTTTACGAACTCTTTTTGAACTATTTTATGGAACTCTTTAAGTATTTTACGATCTCTTTTTAAAGGGGAACATTATCACCAGACCTATGTAAGCGTCAATATATACCTTGATGTTGCAGAAAAAAGACCATATATTTCCGAACTCTAAATGGGTGAATTTTGGCGAATTAAACGCCTTTCTATTATTCGCTTTCAAAGCGATCACATCGGGAAGCAATCCGCCATTTTCTCAAACAGATTACAAACACTGAGTCAAATCAGCTCTGTTATTTTCCGTTTTTTTCGACTGTTTTCCGTACCTTGGAGACATCATGCCTCGTCGGTGTGTTGTCGGAGGGTGTAACAACACGAACAGGGACGGATTCAAGTTGCACCAGTGGCCCAAAGATGCAAGAAATTGGACGTTTGTTCCGCACACTTTACCAACGAAAGCTATGCTACGACAGAGATGGCAAGAATGTGTGGATATCCTGCGACACTCAAAGCAGATGCATTTCCAACGATAAAGTCAAAGAAATCTGCCGCCAGACCCCCATTGAATCTGCCGGAGTGTGTGAGCAATTCAGGGACAAAGGACCTCGGTAGCACAGCAAGCAATGGCGGCAGTTTGTTCCCGCAGACGAGCGAGCTAAACCCCCTGGATGTCTTGGCTCAGACCGTCCCTTATGCCACCGAAGATGATCAAGAGAAGAATATCGTCCCTAGCTTCCCTGGCCTGCTGACATCAACTCCAAAACTGAACAGATCAGCTTTCAGGAAAAGAGCGCAGATGAGGGTATGTCTACAGAATATATTAATTGATGAAAATTGGGCTGTTTGCACTCTCAAAGTGCATGTTGTTGCCAAATGTATTTCATGTGCTGTAAACCTAGTTCATAGTTGTTAGTTTCCTTTAATGCCAAACAAACACATACCAATCGTTGGTTAGAAGGCAATCTCCGAATTCGTCCTCGCTTTCTCCCGTGTCGCTGGCTGTCGTTTTCGTCGGTTTCGATTGCATACGGTTCAAACCGATATGGCTCAATAGCTTCAGTTTCTTCTTCAATTTCGTTTTCGCTACCTGCCTCCACACTACAACCATCCGTTTCAATACATGCGTAATCTGTTGAATCGCTTAAGCCGCTGAAATCCGAGTCTGAATCCGAGCTAATGTCGCTATTCCTTGCTGTTCTATCCACCATGTTTGTTTGTGTTGGCATCACTATGTGACGTCACAGGAAAATGGACGGGTGTATATAACGATGGTTAAAATCAGGCACTTTGAAGCTTTTTTTAGGGATATTGCGTGATGGGTAAAATTTTGAAAAAAACTTCGAAAAATAAAATAAGTCACTGGGAACTGATTTTTAATGGTTTTAACCCGTCTGAAATTGTGATAATGTTCCCCTTTAAACTATTTTATGGAACTCTTTTTGAACTGACCTTTTCTGTGAACTTTTTTGCGACCTTTGTCCTTTGGAAACAGCGGTGGACAGGTGGTCGGGGAGGGTCCAAAATAAACGAAGGAGGCATGCAATCTTTTGGCGGAGCGTGCTGAGATACTGTACAAGGGTACAGTCTGTCCAGGCGTGTCTCCTCAATTGAGTCCAAATTGAATTCTGTCTCTGTTTAATTCTTTGCCTCTTGTCTTGTTTAATAGATGTCATCAGTGTTTGAACCTGACACCTACTCCTTTTTGAACATGTTGAATAGAGAAACTGGAAATTGTGATGTATCATATTGTTGTCATGTCTGTGTAATCATGTTTTGTTTTAGTCATGTTTTTAGTTATTGGACTCTTTAGTTTCTGGCATTTCACTCCCTTGTCTTGCTTCCATGATTACCCATTAGTTTCACCTGTTCCACGTTTGGACTCATTGTGCACTCTTGTTTGTCACCATAGCAACCCATTAGTTTTCACCTGTCACGTCACGCACCTGTTTCACGTTTTGAGTCACGCACCTGTTTTTGTTAATCATGTCTGTAGTATTTAAGTTCATTGTTTTCAGTTTGTCTTTCTGGTGACATCCCACATTTATGTTCTGCACATTTCTGACACTTTTTTCATGCTGCTCCTTTTGTCCATGCCAAGTAAGTTTTTTTTTTTTTAATGCCACAGTTAGTGTTTTTTTTGTTGTTCACAGTTTTTTGCCCACGTGCAAGTCTTTTTGTTTCGTTAGTCAAATTTGTACATCAGCCTTGAGCGCGCTTTTTCTTCCTTTGAGTGTTATAAATAAATATGTTCTCACATTCCCGTCTCGCCCGAGCCAACTTTCCGTTGCCTTCTAGAAAAACTAAACCCCAGGACCCAGTCAGGACAGTTGTATGCATGCATGTTCCAAATAAACTCAAACTCAAACTCACTGGTCCGACGAGGACAAAGTGCAGTGTGTGCAGTGCAAGTCTTGGAGTAAAATGTCAGTGTTGTTTTGTGATGCAACTCATTTTTTCAAAATCGTCACTATTTAGAAGTTTTGTTTTTTTGTGTGCAGCCCTACGGTGCACAGAGTTTTAATATGAACATGTAACTACAGACGTGTGCTAATTGAAACACAGCCAAGGACTTCAGATCTTCTAATTCTATTCCAGTCTTCACGTTGTGAAATCCTGCAAGCACACAAAAGCAACATTCCTGCACACACGTCTTCCTTCTCCCGGTCCCTCTGGGGTGTCCTTTACTCCACAGGGATCAGTTGGAGAGGCCCGGCTCTTTTATGAACATAATGCATTATTAAGCACCTCAAACATCTCCTGGGCCTTTGTTTATGACTCCTCTTATTAATCACTTGTGCATAATCACATCCCACCCGGAGAGCACTCATTCCCCATCAGCTTTTATGTGCCCTTATTTTACAACAGACCAGGGTTGTACGGCATAGTACAGTACCGCAATACTAATGAATCATTTTCGGTACGATACTGTCAGGTTCAAACACTGATGACATCTAATAATCAGACAAGAAGCAAGGAATCAAGCACACTGCAAAAAGTCAGTGATCAAAAACAAGGGAAAAAAATTCAAAAATGAGGGGTATTTTATTTGAACTAAGCAAAATTATCTGCCAATAGAACAAGAAAATTTGGCTTGTCGAGACTTTCCAAAACAAGTAAAATTAGCTAACTTCAATGAACCCTAAAATACCTTAAAGGGGAACATTATCACAATTTCAGAAGGGTTAAAACCATTAAAAATCAGTTCCCAGTGGCTTATTTTATTTTTCGAAGTTTTTTTCAAAATTTTACCCATCACGCAATATCCCTAAAAAAAAGCTTCAAAGTGCCTGATTTTAACCATCGTTATAAACACCCGTCCATTTTCCTGTGACGTCACACAGTGATGCCAACTCAAACAAACATGGCGGAAAGAACAGCAAGCTATAGCGACATTAGCTCGGATTCAGACTCGGATTTCAGCGGCTTAAGCGATTCAACAGATTATGCATGTATTGAAACGGATGGTTGTAGTGTGGAGGCAGGTAGCGAAAACGAAATTGAAGAAGAAACTGAAGCTATTGAGCCATATCGGTTTGAACCGTATGCAAGCGAAACCGACAAAAACGACACGACAGCCAGCGACACGGGAGAAAGCGAGGACGATTTCGGCGATTGCCTTCTAACCAACGATTGGTATGTGTTTGTTTGGCATTAAAGGAAACTAACAACTATGAACTAGGTTTACAGCATATGAAATACATTTGGCAACAACATGCACTTTGAGAGTGCAGACAGCCCTATTTTCATCAATTAATATATTCTGTAGACATACCCTCATGTCAGCAGGCCAGGGAAGCTAGGGTCGATATTCTTCTCTTGATCATCTTCGGGACGGTGTGAGCCAAGACATCCAGGGGGTTTAGCTCGCTCGTCTGCGGGAACAAACTGCCGCCATTGCTTGCCGTGCTACCGAGGCCCTTTGTCCCTGAATTGCTCACACACTCCGGCAGATTCAATGGGGGTCTGGCAGCAGATTTCTTTGACTTTATCGTTGTAATGCATCTGCTTTGAGTGTCGCAGGATATCCACACATTCTTGCCATCTCTGTCGTAGCATAGCTTTCGTCGGTAAAGTGTGCGGAACAAACGTCCAATTTCTTGCCACTTTCGCATCTTTGGGCCACTGGTGCAACTTGAATCCGTCCCTGTTCGTGTTGTTACACCCTCCGACAACACACCGACGAGGCATGATGTCTCCAAGGTACGGAAAACAGTCGAAAAAACGGAAAACAACAGAGTTGACTTGACTCGGTGTTTGAGAAAATGGCAGATTGCTTCCCCATGTGACGCCACGTTGTGACGTCATCGCTCCGAGAGCGAATAATAGAAAGGCGTTTAATTCGCCAAAATTCACCCATTTAGAGTTCGTAAATCGGTTAAAAAAATATATGGTCTTTTTTCTGCAACATCAAGGTATATATTGACGCTTACATAGGTCTGGTGATAATGTTCCCCTTTAAAATAAGTATATTCTCACTAATAACAAGTGCACTTTTCTTGGTAGAAAAAAAAAAGAGAGACCTTTTTTGCTCAATATGTTGAAAAATATTCTTAAATGAAGTAAATGCTAGTGCCATTATCTTGACATAATGATATGCGCTCGGCATTACATTTCTTGAAACCAGCAAACTTATACTAAAAACTCATTTATTGTTCTTAATGGAAAGGCAACAAGGCAACCGCTTGTTATTCTCGGGGTCTCCTAGCCGCTCAGGCAAATCATATGGTCGAAAAATGCATTTTTCCATCGATAACATGACATCATCGCGCCAAGTGCGTGCTCTTTCAGTCAATTAGTGAAGTGAAGTGAATTACATTTATATAGCGCTTTTTCTCAAGTGACTCAAAGCGCTTTACATAGTGAAACCCAATATCTAAGTTACATTTAAACCAGTGTGGGTGGCACTGGGAGCAGGTGGGTAAAGTGTCTTGCCCAAGGACACAACGGCAGTGACTAGGATGGCGGAAGCGGGAATCGAACCTGCAACCCTCAAGTTGCTGGCATGGCCGCTCTACCAACCGAGCCATACCACTGTTCAAAATTGTTAGAAATGTTAAATGTTTAAATATTAACTGTCAGTTTACTGTACTGTGCCAACTGTACTACTATATGAGTACGTATTTTCTATTGTTTCATTGAAAATAAAACAGCAAAGTCCATTTGGCTGTCATCTGTTTTAATTATGAGACACAATTGTGTCAAAGTCATGATTTTTTTTTCATGCTTGGAATAAGAAATGATGACTTTAAAAAAGTAGTTTTATACTTGTGAGTGTTGACGACACAGCTTTGCAACAGTTGATATTCTAGTTTCAAGCATGTTTTACTCAATATAGGTCATCAAATCCAGCAACAAGCTGTAATATCTTACTGAGATCATTTAGGACCAAAACCCTTAAAACAAGTAAAAGACTCTAACATAAAATCTGCTTAGTGAGAAGAATTATCTTATCAGACAGAAAATAAGCAAATATCACCCTTATTTGAGGTATTTCATCTTACTTAGATTTCAGCTTTTGCAGTGCATCCATAAACGTGGATGCATATGCAAAAGTGCAATTTATTTACCTGTACAGTAATCTATTTATTTATATCTGCACCTTATTGCTCTTTTATCCTGCACTACCATGAGCTAATGCAACAAAATGTCGTTCTTATCTGTACTGTAAAGTTCAAATTTGAATGACAATAAAAGGAAGTCTCATCGTTACAACACTACAACAGATTGCCACAAACATTCACAGCCATCCTACTCCTGCTTTGACTGCACTGTAGGTACTGGGCTGCACAATGCACTGTAGGTACTGGGCTGCACAATGCACTGTAGGTACTGGGCTGCACAATGCACTGTAGGTACTGGGCTGCACAATGCACTGTAGGTACTGGGCTGCACAATGCACTGTAGGTACTGGGCTGCACAATGCACTGTAGGTACTGGGCTGCACAATGCACTGTAGGTACTGGGCTGCACAATGCACTGTAGGTACTGGGCTGCACAATGCACTGTAGGTACTGGGCTGCACAATGCACTGTAGGTACTCGGCTGCACGACGACAATAAAGCCAGCTTACCGTGCCTTGCAGGCCTCTCTGCAAGTGTTTGTGTTGAAGAAGGACAAGCCTCCCTGATGCATTTGAGGTCAGTGCTTTCTGATTTGATAACATGTGAGCGTTCAATGGGAATATGCCAAAAGATGAAGAAGCCTCTGTTAACAGCAGACGGCGTGCAACCTTATAAAACGCTCCCCTCTGCAGTTCCACTGGGTCTCCACTCGCAAGCGCTGTTGCCATTTTTAACTGGCAATTCCAAGACTGTTTGTGGGGTGTATTCAAAGCGCCGTCTTCACAAAGTCTGTGATAAAAGGAGCCGAGTTCTAAAAAAGAGGAGTGGGCTGGATCCAGTGGGAGGACTGTGTGTGTGTGTGTGTGTGTGTGTGTGTGTGTGTGTGTGTGTGTGTGTGTGTGTGTGTGTGTGTAGTGAGAGCAAGCGCAAACACCAGGAGCCTCGCTCTCTGGGCTACGCCCCTGGCGACAGGCCTCGCTGATCTCACACAGACAGCAACAAACGCTGACAACACACACACACACACACACACACACACACACACACACACACACACACACACACACACACACACACACACACACACACACACACACACACAGACATACAAACACTTGTATTTCATACCTTCTTGAGACCTCCGAAAAATGCAGATCTCTTTAGGACCACCCTTTCTAGGTATATAAAGATGTGTATTTACAACATTAATAATATATACATACTATGCTAATATAAAAAAGCTTGTTGTGAAAAATTAGTTGGAATTTCACAAGAAAAACTTAGAATTTGGGTCATCATTTCACTCAAAAAATGTCACCGTTTTACGACAACACCAAAAAAATTGGCAATGTTGTGATAAAAGTCTGGATTTTATATGACATTTGTCATATAAAATCCAGACTTTTATCACAATATTGCCAATTTTTTTGGTGTTGTCGTAAAACGGTGACATTTTTTGAGTGAAATTATGACAATATTGGCAATATTGTGATAAAAGTCTGGATCTTATATGACATATGTCATAAAATCCAGACTTTTATCACAATATTGCCAATTTTTTTGTTGCTGTCGTAAAACGGTGACATTTTTTGAGTGCAATTGTGAAATTATGACAATATTGGCAATATTGTGATAAAAGTCTGGATCTTATATGACATATGTCATAAAATCCAGACTTTTATCACAATTTTGTCAATTTAGTCTGGATTTTATATGACATTTGTCATATAAAATCCAGACTTTTATCACAATATTGCCAATTTAGTCTGGATTTTATATGACATTTGTCATATAAAATCCAGACTTTTATCACAATTTTGTCAATTTAGTCTGGATTTTATATGACAAATGTCATATAAAATCCAGACTAAATTGACAAAATTGTGATAAAAGTCTGGATTTTATATGACAAATGTCATATAAAATCCAGACTAAATTGGCAATATTGTGATAAAAGTCTGGATTTTATATGACATTTGTCATATAAAATCCAGACTTTTATCACAATTTTGTCAATTTAGTCTGGATTTTATATGACATTTGTCATATAAAATCCAGACTAAATTGACAAAATTGTGATAAAAGTCTGGATTTTATATGACAAATGTCATATAAAATCCAGACTAAATTGGCAATATTGTGATAAAAGTCTGGATTTTATATGACAAATGTCATATAAAATCCAGACTAAATTGACAAAATTGTGATAAAAGTCTGGATTTTATATGACAAATGTCATATAAAATCCAGACTTTTATCACAATATTGCCAATTTTTTTGTTGTTGTCGTAAAACGGTGACATTTTTTGAGTGACATTATGAAATTATGATAATATTGGCAATATTGTCATAAAAGTCTGGATTTGATATGACAAATGTCATATAAAATCCAGACTAAATTGGCAATATTGTGATGGATTTTATATGATAAATGTCATATAAAAATCCAGACTAAATTGGCAATACTGTGATAAAAGTTTGGATTTTATATGACAAATGTCATATAAAATCCAGACTTTTATCACAATTTTGCCAATTTTTTTGTTGTTGTCGTAAAACGGTGACATTTTTAGAGTGAAATTATGACAATATTGGCAATATTGTGATAAAAGTCTGGATTTTATATGACAAATGTCATATAAAATCCAGACTTTTATCACAATATTGCCAATTTTTTTGGTGTTGTTGTAAAACGGTGACATTTTTTGAGTGAAATTATGAAATTATGACAATATTGGCAATATTGTGATAAAAGTCTGGATCTTATATGACATATGTCATAAAATCCAGACTTTTATCACAATATTGCCAATTTTTTTGTTGTTGTCGTAAAACGGTGACATTTTTTGAGTGCAATTGTGAAATTATGACAATATTGGCAATATTGTGATAAAAGTCTGGATTTTATATGACAAATGTCATATAAAATCCAGACTAAATTGGCAATTGTGATAAAAGTCTGGATTTTATATGACAAATGTCATATAAAATCCAGACTAAATTGGCAATATTGTGATAAAAGTCTGGATTTTATATGACAAATGTCATATAAAATCCAGACTTTTATCACAATATTGCCAATTTTTTTGTTGTTGTCGTAAAACGGTGACATTTTTTGAGTGACATTATGAAATTATGATAATATTGGCAATATTGTCATAAAAGTCTGGATTTGATATGACAAATTTCATATAAAATCCAGACTAAATTGGCAATATTGTGATGGATTTTATATGATAAATGTCATATAAAAATCCAGACTATATTGGCAATACTGTGATAAAAGTCTGGATTGTATATGACAAATGTCATATAAAATCCAGACTTTTATCACAATTTTGCCAATTTTTTTGTTGTTGTCGTAAAACGGTGACATTTTTAGAGTGAAATTATGAAATTATGACAATATTGGCAATATTGTGATAAAAGTCTGGATTTTATATGACAAATGTCATATAAAATCCAGACTTTTATCACAATATTGCCAATTTAGTCTGGATTTTATATGACATTTGTCATATAAAATCCAGACTTTCATCACAATTTTGCCGATTTTTTTGTTGTTGTCGTAAAACGGTGACATGTTTTGAGTGAAATTATGACCCAAATTCTAAGTTTTTCTTGTGAAATTCCAACTGATTTTTCACCAAAAGCTTTTTTATATTGGCATAGTATGTATATATTATTAATGTTGTAAATACACCTCTTTATATATGTAGAAAGGCTGGTCCTAAAGAGGTCTGCATTTTTCAGAGGTCTCAAGAAAGTATCAAATACAAGAATGTGTGTGTGTGTGTAATAATTTTACATAAAAAGTAGTAATTTTACGAGAAAATATTGCAATATTACAGAAACAGAAAGAATATGGAAAATTGTTCACACTCTTATAAGAAAAAAGTCGACACATTGTGAGAAAAAGACTGCTTTTAGTGAATTTTTATGTTTTTGAATTTTTTTGTTGGCAATTGGTTTTTAATCTCCCTTATTTACTTCAAGTTATAACAGTATGTCTCTATATACATATTTCTTTATTTATTTTTTAATAATTTGGGCCAAAGAGGGTGCATTTCAATTTCTTACCCACACTTGTTATTACATATGTTGGCAAGAGGGGGAGCACTTCAAATTTTTACACACACTTTGTTATTTCATATGTTGACCAGAGGGGGAGCACTTCAAATTTTTACACACACTTTGTTATTTCATATGTTGACCAGAGGGGAAGCACTTTTAAAAGCGACACACAGTCAATTGGAAAAATCCGTCTTTTCTGGGACCACCCTACTTTAGATAGAATGGGAATGAGACAGACCTGGGCATTCTACGGCCCGCGGCCCACATCCGGCCCTTTGTTCGTCCCTGTACTGCAAACCCAACAAGGACTTTTTGCCAAAATTCACACCCCCAGAGATGCAGCTGTCAGGACAAGTTTCGTCATTTCTCACAAAATCACCAGAAAAAGTAAGGCGTTTTCTGACGGAGAGTTTATTAAGGAGTGCTTATTGGACTCTGTAGCGCTGACATGCCCGGAGAAGAGGGGCGCATTTGAGAACGTGTCACTCTCCCGACGCACTGTAACGAGGCGGGTTGAGACCATCGCTGGACTTTGACTGTTTTTCGCTGGCTTTGGATGAGAGCTGCGATGTACGTGACACCGCCCAGCTGCTCATCTTCTTACGTGGGATAACTGCAGACTTTCAAATCACGGAGGAGCTGGCAGCCATGCAGTCAATTAAAGAGACAACCACAGGTAATGACTTGTTCACATAGGTAAATGCGTGTTTGGACATGTTAGGACTGAAATGGGACAAGCTCGCAGGTGTGACAACAGATGGTTGTCCAAATCTGACGGGGGAAAAATGTTGGACTTTTAAAGAGGATGCAGGATAAAGTGACAGAAATGGACATTTTTGCACTGTATTATACATCAGGAAGTGTTGTGTAAGACAGTGTTAAAAATAAAACCATCAAAAGCAATCTGCTTTTGTATAAAGTTAAGTTAGGTCAAATTTAATTATTATTATTA
Source organism: Nerophis lumbriciformis (assembly GCF_033978685.3). Lineage (NCBI taxonomy): Eukaryota > Metazoa > Chordata > Actinopteri > Syngnathiformes > Syngnathidae > Nerophis > Nerophis lumbriciformis. The sequence continues at coordinate 6,507,834 of NC_084559.2, read as the reverse complement.
TTATTATTTATCTTACGGTATATCAAAAATAATTTGAGCAAAATTTAATTGAAATATTGTCGGTGTGCTCATGCAGTCCCCGGTAAAAGTTAATTGCAATGTTATTGGGACTATGATTTACGTCATCACTTGTTCACACCTCCTCGTATGGAAGCTACTTTTCCTTCTTGATGTCTCAAGAAGGGTAGAAATACAAGAACACACACACATATTGCAAAGAAAAGCAGAATGAGACAGCAGGAAGAGACGTAAGGAAAGTTAGGGTAAAAAAGTGGTAAACTGGGGAAGAAGCTGCCACAGTGATCAGAAGGTGTTTATATGTGCTGATCAAAAACAGTGCGGGGCTGATTTAAACATTGTTTGCCAAACACTGTGAAAAGGGTCGCTTTCAAAACCGAGTAGGAGTCAGCGTGCACCGCAGGCAGAGGTGTCACAGGGAAATCAAAATATAGTACACTAATGAAGCGCTGACAAGTCAGCCCAGAGGGCTTCATAAAAGGAAACCAAAATACCATCCGCTCATTTGTGGGCAGACCACCACAGAGGGGTTGGGTGCTACCTGTTTGCCCTCGCTCATAAACACTTTATAATTGGACTATCTGTAAATGTAGTAGCTTGATGTTGTACAGGATTAAGCAGACCACTCTATACAAAAAGAAATGAATACCGTATTTTCTGGACCATAAGGCGCATAGCTGATGAGCGGGTCTAGTCAGGTCTTTTTTCATACAAACCCTGCTTTTAATAAAGAAATCTTTGAAGGCTGCCCCATACAACACATTCGGAAAATGGGAGGACTTTTTTGACTGCCCGTTGCCGTGGGATGCCATATTCAAACTAATCTATAAAACTACTATTGATGTGCAAAATCGTTTTTTTTCAAATTAAAATTATTTATAACTTCTTACCCACGGGGAAAATGTTAAAATGATGGAATATGACAGAGTCAGATAACTGCCGATTTTGTTGTCAGGAGCAGAGGTGGGTAGTAACGCGCTACATTTACTCCGTTACATCTACTTGAGTAACTTTTGGGATAAATTGTACTTCTAAGAGTAGTTTTAATGCAACATACTTTTACTTTTACTTAAGTATATTTATAGAGAAGGAACGCTACTTTTACTCCGCTACTTTTATCTACATTCAGCTCGCTACTCGCTACTAATTTTTATCGATCTGTTAATGCACGCTTTGTTTGTTTTGGTCTGTCAGACAGACCTTCAAAGTGTCTGCCTTACTGGTGACGTTTCACTTCGTTCCACCAATCAGATGCAGTCACTGGTGACGTTGGACCAATCAAACAGAGCCAGGTGGTCACATGACCTGACTTAAACAAATTGAAAAACTTATCGGGGTGTTACCATTTAGTGGTCAATTGTACGGAATATGTACTGTACTGTGCAATCTACTAATAAAAGTTCCAATCAATCAATCAAAAGTGTGAAGGAAAAAAGATACTTCTTTATTTCAACCGTACATCCCGTCAAAAGCCTAAAGACTGACTGCACAGTTCCTGTCTTCACAATAAAAGTGCCGCTCCATCGCGCCTGCACTTTCAAAACAAGAGTCTCCGAAAGCCAGCGCAAACAAGCTAGCAAGCTAGCAAGCTAAGGAGTTTGACGCCAATATATTTCTTGTAAAGTGTATAAAAACGAATATGGAAGCTGTACAAATAAGATGCCAAAAACCCACCACTTTCATGTGGTATTAGACAGAAAGGAGGAACTTTTCTTCTCCTCCATTTGAAAACGTGGACGTTATCATCACTACTGTCTGATTACAATCAACGCAAGTCATCAGAATCAGGTAATACACCAACTTATATTCTAGTCTTCATGAAAGAAAGGAATCTGTATGTTAAACATGCATGTATATTCATTAAAACATCTTTAACATGTAAACAAAAACAGCAAAATAAATACATATAAATTATATACTGTATATATCAATGTATATGTATGTATATATATATACATATATATATATATATATATATATATATATATATATATATATATATATATATATATATATATATATATGTGTGTGTGTGTATGTTACTCATCAGTTACTCAGTACTTGAGTAGTTTTTTCACAACATACTTTTTACTTTTACTCAAGTAAATATTTGGGTGACTACTCCTTACTTTTACTTGAGTAATAAATCTCTAAAGTAACAGTACTCTTACTTGAGTACAATTTCTGGCTACTCTACCCACCTCTGGTCAGGAGTCTGAATCCACCCTGCATTTGTTTTGGTATTGTCATATTGTGTCTTCTTTTTGGGTGGAAGTTGAAAAAAATGTGTTTAAGGATTGGTTTGTTTATGAAGCTTGATGTGGTTTCTGTTATTTTGGGAGAGTTCATTGACAATCATGATTGAATCAATTTAATTATAGTACTCGGTAAAAGGTTTATTTTTAAGGCCCAAAACAGATATTCACTTAGTATTACTTTCTTTAAAACATTTATTCAGTATTTTTTAACTTTAGAAAGTTACATGGTTGAAAACGATAATGATGCCAAAAAACATAAAAAAAAGATGGGAAGTCCTCAAAGGCTTATGTTGAAAGTGTAATTATGTTTATAGATTATATGCTATCTGTTGTTGTATTCCCTAATTTTTAGTGACCTGAACATAATCTGGACTGTAAAAATGTTTTTGTTGTTGTTGTTGTTTGTTTGTTTTGAAAATGTAATTTTGTTTATAAATTATATGCAATCCGTTGTGTTCCAAAATGTTTCTATTTTTTTATTTTATTTTTATTTTTTTTATTTTTTTCAGTGTACATGAATGAAGGTGTGTGTTGCTGAACCCGACTTGGACATTATCTGGACTGGACCTGGTTTTAAAAAAAAACCTTTAAACAAAGCTAATTTCATTGACAGCCAGGTCTGGTGAAGATAAGGTCCTTTTTTTTAAATTTTATTTATTTATTTTTTAGATAAAATAAATAAATCTTCTCTTGGATAAAAAAGAAAGTAAAACAATATAAGGATAGTTACATAAAAAAAAAAAAAAAAAAGTAATTAAATGAAAATGTTAGTGGACCAGCAGCACAAACAATCAAGTGTGCTTCAGGGACTGTGTTGTGTCCCTTGCAGAAGTGTTGTCCATGTTGTGGGAACCAGAATATTGGTAGCAGAAAGAAACAACCCCTTTTGTGTGAGTGGGTGTGTATGAGTGTGAATGGGGGAGGGAGTTTTTTTTTTGGGTTGATGCACTAGTTGAAAGTGTATCGTGTGTTTTTTTCTATGTTGATTAAATTAAATTAAAAAAAAACCCTGCTTCCATCTTCCATATGAGTTGGGAAATTGTGTTAGATGTAAATATAAATGCAATACAATGATTTGCAAATCCTTTTCAACCCATATTCAGTTGAATGCACTACAAAGACAACATATTTGATGTTCAAACTCATAAATGTTTTGGTTTTTTTGCAAATAATAATTAACTTAGAATTTCATGGCTGCAACACGTGCCAAAGTAGTTGGGAAAGGGCATGTTCACCACTGTGTTACATGGCCTTTTCTTTTAACAACACTCGTAAACGTTTGGGAACTGAGGAGACATTTTTGAAGCTTCTCAGGTGGAATTCTTTCCCATTCTTGCTTGATGTACAGCTTAAGTTGTTCAACAGTCCGGGGGTCTCCGTTGCGCTATTTTAGGCTTCATAATGCGCCACACATTTTCAATGGGAGACAGGTCTGGACTACAGGCAGGCCAGTCTAGTACCCGCACTCTTTTACTATGAAGCCACGTTGATGTAACACGTGGCTTGGCATTGTCTTGCTGAAATAAGCAGGGGCGTCCATGGTAACGTTGCTTGGATGGCAACATATGTTGCTCCAAAACCTGTATGTACCTTTCAGCATTAATGGCGCCTTCACAGATGTGTAAGTTACTCATGTCTTGGGCACTAATACACCACCATACCATCACAGATGCTGGCTTTTCGACTTTGTGCCTATGTTTACATCATCGAGTGGTCTGCTGTTTCCTCGCTTCCCTGCTCCCTGTAGGTTTAATGTAGATCATAAACCATGCATCTCACCTGGACAGAATAAGTCTGAGTAGGTATTCCAACTAGTTGGTGCACTTTAACAGCCATTTAGGATCCAAAACTGGCGAGGACAGCACGAAAAGACGCTCGTATGCAAACTTCCGATCGCATTTATTTAATATTTAGAATGCAATGTGAATGTGAACGAGGTCAAAATGTCCGAAAAAAGTGCAGTTCTTAATAACTTGCTTGTCATGTAATGTCAGCTTTACTTTCATAGCGGACGTTTTATTGTGTGCACAGCTTAGATTGGTATGCCAAAAGAGTGCTGCAAAGAGGATGAATGATATGTTAATGATAGCCACGTACAACAGGTCGTAAATTGAGCTGATTGTTCCTCCCCCCTTCTTTGCTTGTTCAGCTCTAGTTTCTATTAACTGTGTCCTACTCTGATTGGACCAACAGCGCACACATTTTGAGGGAGCGACAAGTTCAAATGAACATCCAGCGATGAATAGCAAAAACTGTGTTAAGATTAAGAATAATGGTGTGTAAAGAGTGATTGGTAATGTCAAAGAATCCAAAAATACATCAACTGGCCAGCGGTTGGGCCAAACAGAGAGGGAGCCACTTTGTTGTGTTTGAGGCTAAAAGACAAACAAAGTGGGTGCACAGAAACTGTCCTCCAGTGCACCTGCAGCCATCCATTCCAGACCCGAGTGGTAGTTGTGACCTTGGACACCTGCAGTGAGATGTACAGTGACTAATGATGTTCACTGTAAACAGGAAGAGTCCAAAGGTGCAGACACATACTGCTTGGGTTTCTAATTGGCTCTCTGGGCCCAATATTTGCTCATAGGGAAAGTTTCTGAGTTAAGATTTCTACAACACACACAAAATATGCTTCAAAGGGCCAATTTTTTTCAGGCCAGAAGAAATTGACAAAACTATTTTAAATAGCTTCAACATAACATACATAAGTAACAAACAGCATAATAACAACATAGCTGTAAACTAAGGAAGGCACACACTACATACACAAAGCCTAACCAGGCGTTTTTTTTTTCTCTCAAGGAATTCTGAAATAAAATCATGTCTGAAGCCCAGAACACTCTACACATTTCCCCAGTTTCAGTTTAGAGATAAGGAAAGATTGGCCTGGCCCACTAGCATCCCTCTTTATGTTTGTGAACTTTATAGTCTATACATTTAGAGTGATGTGATAATCAAACACTCTAGAAGTCTAGAATGAAAGAGCAACAGTATATAAGAGAATTGACAGAGTGTGTGTACCTTCAGTGCGCAGTGCCTCGTTAAAATCCAGCCGCTGTTGCTTAGGAGGTGAAGCGTGTCTCTCTTTACTAGCTTTGTCGATGCATGTTGCTTTTGTAGCTGTTTCAGCAGATTTGAATCGCTAGGATAGGATCTTTGATCCAAGACACAACTTACATTTAACTAAAATGTTCTTTTCTTTGTGGTCGACAAAAGAAAAGTAGTGAGAATATCTCCATGTTAAGAAAACTCCGCTTCGGGCTTCGCCATGATGTCTTGTTAGTAAGCACAGACACGCCCCGTCCCAAACACACACATACACACAGACAGCACTCAGATCTTCTCAGTTTTTAGCCGATACTACATACTTGCCAACCCTCCCGGATTTGCGGACCTGAGTCCAGTGTGCGCACACAAGCAGACGAAGCAGCAGAACGAGACCATAGTCTAAGAGCGCAGGGGAGACACTTCTCCAGGGCCGATGTATGCTCGGGGCAACACCTTTCACCTTACCCGGCAGTGGGTCTCCACAGCGGACGACTTTAGGGTGAATGATGAGTCCAGCGATTAGTTGCAAATCTTGCTTTATTGATTGCTTGTACACAGCCAATCCAACACAAAACCAACTAGTCCCTCCCTGCACTCACGCTACGCTCCCTCTCTTCTCTCGCCCACACACTCACTGAAGTCACTCACCTCACATGCTGTCACCTATTAAAGGGCCACACACACACATACTCTACTCTCATAACACACAGTACAGTTAGTAGAACAACTTTGTTTTCATTACTGTGTATTTGATAGGCGCCATTGTCCCGGAATTGTATTGCATTGTACTTTCAAGTACAACAATGAGTAGATGAGTGTTATGTGTGTGTATATGTGTAAATAAATGAACACTGAAATTCAAGTATTTCTTTTATTTATATATATAATAAAATAAATAAATAAATATATATATAGCTAGAATTTACTGTAAGTCAAGTATTTCATACATATATATATATATACATATATGAATGAAATACTCCAGTTGGTGAATTCTAGCTGTAAATATACTCCTCCCCTCTTAACCACGCCCCCAACCACTCCCCGCCCCGCCCCACCCCCGACCACGCCCCCACCCCCCACCTCCCGAAATCGGAGGTCTCAAGGTTGGCAAGTATGCGATACTACATAAAAAAGAACGTAAAATAACGCAGTAACGCATCATGTAGTAACGGTAACTGAATTACAGAATATAAAAAATAACGCGTTAGATTACTATTTACCGCCGTTACTTTGTAACGCGTTAGTCCCAACACTGAAGATTTGGCACAATTACACTAACATCATATTGGCTCTTGACATGGGACACGCTGGATCAAAGTCAAATTATTTTGGGGATTATGATATTTGCTGTGCCCTATGGTTGAGTGATGAGCCATCTAGGGTACCCGTGTCAAACTCAAGTCCCGGGGGCCAATTTTGGCCCGTCACGTCATTTAACGCGGCCTGTGAAAGCCTTTAAATAATAGGAGTCAATGAAGCATTTTATCATTTACTAAATCTAATCTTTTCATCGTGACAGACAGAAATACATGTGTTGCATGTTAGAGTATATTTTAAACTTTATTATCTAATAATGCAACAAATTAAAATATTTAGTTTCAAAATGAAAACTAAATAAATGTCTGCTTGAGTTATATCAAAGCAAGTTATTCCTATTATTGGGGCGGTATAGCTGGGTTGGTAGAGTGGCCGTGCCAGCAACTTCAGGGTTGCAGGTTCGATCCCCGCTTCCGCCATCCTAGGCACTGCCGTTGTGTCCTTGGGCAAGACACTTTAACCTACTCAGTGGCCTTGTGGTTAGAGTGTCCGCCCTGAGATCGGTAGGTTGTGAGTTCAAACCCTGGCCGAGTCATACCAAAGACTATAAAAATGGGAGCCATTACCTCCCTGCTTGGCACTCAGCATCAAGGGTTGGAATTGGGGGTTAAATCACCAAAAATGATCCCCGGGCGCGGCCACCTCTCCTGCTCACTGTTCCCCTCACCTCCCAGGGGGTGATCACAGGTGATGGGTCAAATGCAGAGAATAATTTCGCCACACCTAGTGTGTGTGACAATCATTGCTACTTTAACTTCACACACATCCATCAAATTGTACACTGTAGAAATGACAATAGATTTCACAGTAAAAAAAAATCTGGCAGCTCAGTTGCTAGGATTTTACAGTAAAAAAAACTATAGTACCGTTTTTCCATTTACAGTAATATGCTGTAAAACCATCGTAAATCTTACAGTGAAGTTGTGGCAACTCAGCTGCCACTTTGTTTTGTTTTTTTACTGAAAAATATACTTTTTTTGACAGTGTATGTAATACAAATATAATAATCAAATGCAGAGCAATTAACTTTATAATGTCATGAGGCGAATTCTTACACATTTATATTCATAAATTATACACGGTTACAAGCGACCCTCTTTTATAGTCTTTGGTATGACTCGGCCGGGGTTTGAACTCACAACCTACCGATCTCAGGGCGGACACTCTAACCACTAGGCCACTGAGTAGGTCCTGCTCCTACTACAACTTCTTTGTGAGTGGCTGGGTCAAGGAAATTGGTATCAAGACACTCCCGGATAAATATGTATGGTTTTTGCTCGGGTAAGGTTGCATTTCATGATTCATCTTGGTGTCTCGCGAGGACGCCTCCATGGAAACAAACAGCGACTACTAACACCTCACAATTACTGACACCCGTGACTTCATGTCCATTTAACAATTACTGAATCATCACTATATCTCATTTTTGGTTTGTTGTCATACGTAAACACAAACAAGAGGGGCGACGTAGAAGTACCTTTCCTGACAAAGTTGACCCTAACTCTCTGCTTTCTGTTTGTTAAAAACAAAATACAAACAATATCAAGATAATACTTCAATGGGAAATACGATATGAGTAAAGTATGTAACAAATATATCAAACAAACCTCTTAAGGCCCAAGCTGCTTGTTTACATGCTTATTTTTATTTCTCTTTGCTATTTGGGCTTATTGGACCCTAATTAGAATAAAAACTCAGAATCATCTTTTGATATGATGTACTTAGTCCATAAGTACACAAACGTGTACCTCATGTTTAGTGGCATGCTAATTCTTATTTTTTACACTTTTTTTCCCCAAATTCCATTGTATGTTATACTCTTCTGACACCACCAGATGGCAGTATAAGTGTCCACATAAGCGGCCATAAGACCCCAATTCAGTAGTGTACACAATTTAGGAAAAAAGAGCTAAAAGGTGCTGTCCACGCATGTGGCCAGTAAGGCCTTAAGAGGTTTTAACGAAGTGGTCACTGCAAACTTGTGCGTTCTTCGACTCTCTCCTCCCCTGGATTGGAGGGCTCGCCACTTTGTCGTCGTCATTTCCTAAAATTTCTCTACCATTCTTGACTACCTCTCAAGGAACTCTGAAAAATACATTAGTCCGTTTCGCGATTTGAACGGTTCGTACAACTGAAAAACAACACATCTCTTCGAGAAATGCTAAATGTGTCATGATCTGTGGTCTGGATCATGTTTTATGTTATTTTCTGTTTAAGACCCCACTTGGTTCCTGTTTGCGCTCCCTTGTTTGTTTTAGTTTCCATGACGACTGATTAGTTTCACCTGTCTCATGTGTTCGGATCACGCACCTGCTCTAATCAGAGACTATTATTTAAGCCTGTTTTGCCAGTTAGTCGTCCTGGCGACATTGGTCTGTTTTGACTTTTCTTGCCATAGTTTAAATGAAATAAGTTTGTTTCGGTCATATAATAAATGATAAATGATAAATGGGTTATACTTGTATAGCGCTTTTCTACCTTCAAGGTACTCAAAGCGCTTTGACAGTATTTCCACATTTACCCATTCACACACACATTCACACACTGATGGAGGGAGCTGCCATGCAAGGCGCTAACCAGCAGCCACCAGGAGCAAGGGGTGAAGTGTCTTGCCCAAGGACACAACGGACGTGACTAGGATGGTAGAAGGTGGGGATTGAACCACAGTAACCAGCAACCCTCCGATTGCTGGCACGGCCACCCTACCAACTTCGCCACGACCATCAACCATTAACCATTTTGTGTGACCAGTTTAAGAGTACAGACTATACATATAAAACAATCATACACATTTACACACAAAAGGAAAAGAAAAGAAAAGAAAAAGCATGACCGAAAAAGGAATAGCTTATATTTGCCTATCCTAAACCTTCACTGAAAATAAAATTACCTGGAACATCAACGTAAAAAAAAAAAAAATCTAAATCAAGTTCATGCTGTTCGATTCATGCCGTGTCCTGTAAGTCTTTTTGTTTCACGTCCATAGTTTTTGCTATTTGTTTAAAGCCACATTTTAGTGAGTTCTTTCATGTTTTTAGTTTCATGTTTCATGTCCATAGTTTATGCTAAGTCTTAGCTTTTGTTTTCTGCGTTAAGCTGTGCGCTTTTTGTAGTACTTTGAGTAGGAATAATTAAATAATGCTCCTTCTTTCAAACCTTGTCCAGTATAGTCCGATTGCATCCTGGGAAAACAATCCTCGCAGTAAGCTGCGAAAACCTCCACGTTATGACCAAATGGCGCCGAGTACCCATTGAGAACAGACGCTGCTTGACCACCACGCATATTTAATGAGCCGGACATGACGTCATTTAAATCCAAGCAATTGATGGGCATTGAATTTGCAACAAAAATATGATTTCCTCTCCTCTATAACAGTCTTCCCCTTCTCTCGCTTTGCCCCAATTGGCCTCATCAGGCCTGTGTTGCGCAGACTTCAGTTGGGATTTTAATTGGCCCTCTACAATCAACATCCCAGCTCTTCAAGGATGTGTTCTCTCCTCAGCTAGGTTACACTCAAGGACCAAGGCTGTGTTTTGAAGTGGCCTCACGCTGAGTTTTGGAAAACCGCTCACAGTCCAGACTTTAAAACATAGATAAGAGCGCATCTTACATCAGGGTGCTATTTTACCATATCTATGTATCTCTCTGTACTTTTAATTAGTTCATTGCATTTATGCAGTATTCATACACATACCATGTGACAAGGCCTTTACCTTTATAAGGGAAACTGCATTTCTAGAAGATTTGAGTGTGTGTGTGTCTGTGTTTCTGCTGGTATTATTTATAGCCGGGTACTCACCTGGGGCTTCAATAAGCTGTTTGTAGATACCGAGGAAAGCAGACTCAGCCTCCTTACTCCGCTTGTTCAAAGTGACCACCTGCAAGGACATAAATACCAGTAGGTAAATATTAGTAGATAAGCCTGGCATAAGCGTAAATCAACAAGTACGGTATGGAAGCCTACGCTGAATTTAAGTACTTTTCTGTCAACCTCAGAGGTTCCACTGTACAAAGTGAACTTAACAGTTTACCAGTGACGTGCGGTGAGGTTGATGGCTGGTGAGGCACTGACTTCATCACAGTCAGATTTACAAACATATGAACCCTAAAGAGTATCTTATTCACCATTTGATTGGCAGCAGTTAACGGGTTATGTTTAAAAGCTCATACCAGCATTCTTCCCTGCTTGGCACTCAGCATCAAGGGTTGGAATTGGGGGTTAAATCACCAAAAATGATTTCCGGGCGCGGCGCCGCTGCTCCCCACTGCTCCCCTCACCTCCCAGGGGGTGAACAAGGGGATGGGTCAAATGCAGAGGACAAATTTCATTACACCTAGTGTGTGTGTGACAATCATTGGTACTTTAACTTAACTTTAACTTTACACATACAAACTGTAGCACACAAAAAAGCACATTTAATAAAAAAAACGTTATCATGGTCTTACCTTTACTTAGAAATGAAGTCCACAACTAAAGCCCTCACTTCAACTTTCCACGTGCAAGATTGAATCTATTTAAAAAAGTGTAACCGAGGGTTTATAAATGTCGCCTATACTGTATGAAACTACAAAATAACAAACACGGAGGCTCCAGTTTACACGAGGACCACTTTATTTACCTTCTTTCAAAAACCTCCGCAACGTGACATCACTTTCGCTCTTAGCGCCTTCAAAATAAGAGCTCAAGGCATATACTGTATAACAGCGCATAACAGGAACTTAACATCACAAAGAGGAAAGCCCATGAAAATAGGTTACAAAAGTTATTTAATAAGAAGCCAAAAAGTGCAAAAACAATAATGTTCGTGTTGGAGGAGTTGTGAATTAGGTACACCTGCAGTCTGCAGGTGTATCTAATGTTGTGTCCCTGCAGTCATTCACAACTCCTCCAACACCAACATTATTGTTTTTGCACTTTTTGGCTTCTTATGAAATATTTTTTTTAAATAGATTCAATCTTGCACGTGGAAAGTTTAAGTGTGGGCTTTAGTTGATATAACAATTCTACGGCGGGGGTGCAGGAGGCGAGCCTCACACAGTGCGTCTTTTGCAACCGTTTTATGATCGCTCAGCACAAGAAATACTTTACACACATATAGTTGTTGACAAAATACACTGTACATTATATACCTCAGCTAACTAAACTATGGAAATGTATAATATAATTCATATAGCAATACGGTCTCACTGCACAGCAGGCCAGCAGTTAGCCGAGTCCGGAATCCATGTTGAGGCACTGAGTGACGTGCCTCAACTGGCTGCTGTTCACCGCACCGTCTCTTCTCAGTATTTGAACGGCAAATGTAAAAATTCAGCGATTTTGAATAAAAATAATCTAAAACTGGTGAAGTTAAATGGAAAATAACTTTATAGAATAATCACTGGATACATATAACAATTTAATTTTTTTTTTTTTCTTTTTACATTTTTTTTTCTTTCCATGATGGCAGGTGAGGCCCCACCTCACCTGCCTCTAGTGACTGCACGTCACTGCAGTTTACATATTAGGTTTAGAGATGTCCGATAATATCGGACTGCCGATATTATCGGCCGATAAATGCTTTAAAATGTGATATCGGAAATTATCGGTATCGGTTTCAAAAAGTAAAATGTATGACAATTTAAAAACGTGTACACGGACGTAGGGAGAAGTACAGAGCGCCAATAAACCTTAAAAGCACTACCTTTGCGTGCCGGCCCAATCACATAATATCTACGGCTTTTCACACACACAAGTGAATGCATGCATACTTGGTCAACAGCCATACAGGTCACACTGAGGGTGGCCGTATAAACAACTTTAACACCGTTACAAATATGCGCCACACTGTGAACCCACACCAAACAAGAATGACAAACACATTTCGGGAGAACATCCGCACCGTAACACAACATAAACACAACAGAACAAATACCCAGAAGCTCTTGCAGCACTAACTCTTCCGGGACGCTACAATATACACCCCCTTAAAAAAAATAATGCACTTTGTGACTTCAATAATAAATATGGCAGTGCCATGTTGGCATTTTTTTCCATAACTTGAGTTGATTTATTTTGGAAAACCTTGTTACATTGTTTAATGCATCCAGCGGAAATTAGGCATAATAATGTGTTAATTCCACGACTGTATATATTGGTATCGGTTGATATCGGAATCGGTAATTAAGAGTTGGACAATATCGGAATATCGGCAAAAAAAGCCATTATCGGACATCTCTACTTGAAATAGAATCATTTCACAAACGTTAAAGACACTTGGAGTGTTTGTGATGATGGTGTTTTTTAGTAGAGCAAAGCAATGTTTGGGGGAAAAGTCACGCATAGAGAGCCTTAGATTTACTGGAAATGGCTCCCGTCTTGCCTGGGTAGACATGACGACGGCATCATGTTTAAAGAAATATCCTGAAGATCAAGCAAAGCCTTCCTCCCCATCACTGCCACCAAGAGCTCAGAGGAGTTCATGTAAGATGGAAAAGGCCGGCGCCCAATCAATACAGATGCAATAGTCTGAAGCTCTCAGCCAACTCCCAGCTTCATTGTGTTGTTCTTTCACTCTCTGCTTTACCACCGGTTAAATCAACCTCACCTACCAGTCCTTTCCTAAACAAGATGTCGGTGTAGCCGGTCGCTGCAAAACGTGGCAATTGAAAACATTGTTAGGCTGTATTATAAAAATGTATTTCACTACATTTTTCTAATCGACTAATAATCTAATACAGATCCTCTAGGATGGCACAATCCACTCGTCCAAGGATGCCATGCCATGTCCACCAGAACATTGTGAATAATGTGAAGGTGATACGAGGACACAGTTACATTTCCAACATCCTGGGGAACCTAATCATTACATCACAGGGGTGTGTGTACACCTCCGATCAGGAAATTAGCGAGTGAACCGCACCATATATTTCGACAACAACCATGATGGACATATACTGTACATGCAAATATTGCTGGTTATACACTGCAAAAAGTCAGTGTTCAAAAACAAGAAAAAAAATACAAAAATGAGGGGTATTTTACTTGAACTAAGCTAAATGATCTGCCAATAGAACAAGAAAATTTGGTTTGTCGAGACTTTCCCAAACAAGTCAAATTAGCTAACCTCAATGAACCCAAAAATACCTTTAAAATAAGTATATTCTCACTAATAACAAGTGCATTTTTCTTGGTAGAAAAAAAAATTAGACATTTTTCTCAATATGTTGAAAAATATAGCGACTTATACTCAGGAGCGACTTATGTGTGAAATTATTAACACATTACCGTAAAATATCAAATAATATTATTTAGCTCATTCACGTAAGAGACTAGACGTGTAAGATTTCATGGGATTTAGTAATTAGGAGTGACAGATTGTTTGGTAAACGTATAGCATGTTCTATATGTTATAGTTATTTGAATGACTCTTACCATAATATGTTACGTTAACATACCAGTTGGTTATTTATGCCTCATATAACGTACACTTATTCAGCCTGTTGTTCACTATTCTTTATTTATTTGAAATTGCCTTTCAAATGTCTATTCTTGCGACTTATACTCCAGTGCGACTTATATATGTTTTTTCCCTTCTTTATTATGCATTTTCGGCAGGTGCGACTTATACTCCGAAAAATGCGGTACACTATGTACATACATCGTTTGGCCATATTTTTCATTGTTGATGCTTTTTGTACAATGTGCTTTGAAATGATTTTTAATGGGGTTTTTATTTTATTAAAAAACAACTAGCAACAAATGGTTAGTGCCACCACTGCACTCCTGGCCCTCCAGGAGTGAGAAACTCTTACCTTGCCTAGATGCAAGTAGACATCAGTCACACACACACAAACACACACACACATATATATGTCGTGCCTACTTTGTGTGGACCCACATTTGGTTAGTAGGTTGTGAGGGCCCCCTTTCCACTATAGCTAGAATGATGAAAAATATATATCTAGCACTAGATGGGAGTAGAGAGTTGCAACATCACTTCAGAATGCAAAACACACAAAGTAAAAAAAATATTGTACTTCTGTAGTTGTGAGGACCAGGCAAATGTCCTCACAAGTCAAAAGGTCCTCACAGAAAGGATGGTTTGTCAAGTGTATGTCCACACAAGGATGGTGAGACAAGTGCACACACACACACACACACACACACACACACACACACACACACACACACACACACACACACACACACACGGGCCAGGTACGACCACACCCACTGTGTGTGTATATAGATGCAAGTTGATGATCAAAGCCCACCAGGAGGTTGTGCATAATATGTGTTGATCAGAGAGTCATCTTCATCTCAATGATAATCCAGCTGATGCCAAGCACATGGGACTCCAAAAGTCAGAAGTCTCACGCTGGCAGATTAAGGCACAGGCACAGCTTGAGGACCTCCATGTTGGCAACCCTCGTATCCTAATCTTGGATGCAAGATACACCTCTGGCACGGGTTGGGGTTCATAGAGCATTCTGTATTTTCCCTCAAATTGTGATCAAGAATAAGGTAACCAAGAGATTGGGCTAGTAGTTAGTATTCCTCATATACCTCTTCACGCTGCTGCAGAGTGGACCGTGTCTCTGAGACCAGGCTGCTGGGAAATACTTCGGGGGTACCACCCTCAAACCAGTCTCAATCCGCCTCCATGTGTTCATATATATATATATATATATATATATATATATATAT